>NC_084858.1:15058314-15359128 GCF_951802175.1 Populus nigra | reverse complement strand
AACACTAATTCACCAGAAATCGCACTTCTCGGACTGCCAAGAGAAGAAGGAGAAGAGGTCATAGCTAAATTCTTGATCATAAGCCCACTGGTTTTCTCAAAGGTGCTATTTCCCTCTTCATGAAATGCTACCTTCTGATATTCATCAAATCCGTAAGACCCCATGGAGGAAAAATCCCCCATCACATTTCCATTATAGGGGCAAGTTTGAACCGATCCCATACGGTCCTTGGCAAGTGCCATTGAGAGGAAAAATGAAGTGGGGTTTGAAGTTACTTTGGTCTAGCTCAAGCTAAGGCAAGCATATGAAGAAAACAACAACCTCTAGCCCCCTACTTGTAGGGTCTCAAAAATAATATATAATTACATCAACAACAATAGAATTTGCACGCAATTTTTTCTCATTGCCAAGTGTGATAATTGGTGGTCAAAAAGTCCAAGTAACAAGTACTTTATTTCAACAATGAAGCAGAAAAAGAATTTATTTTATCTTTTTATTGGGATTGTTAGCTGGCAGATTGGTGAATAAAATTGGAAGAAGGTGAAGAAAAGCAAGAAGAAAGGAGACGGTAACTAGGGCAAAGCAGCAAAAGCTTCGGCGGACGTATCGGCAATCCCACGTCTTTCAGTTTCCCCAATAGTTACTGTCAGTTTCAAGAACTTAGATTAATTAGATAGGGTGCAGCTTCCTTCAATCTTTCCTTGTTGCTTTGGCACGTGGATTCATGCCCTAATTTATAATTTCTTACATTCCATGCTACTGTGTAAACTCGCAAAGGAAGCTAGCTTTTATGGTTATAAAATTGTTGCAATCAACACTTGATTGGCAAGATAATAATTATGAGTCATCAACTACCACGACATTGAAAATCCCTTTTCAACACTTCACTAATTTTCTTTCCAAAATTTCTCGCATGTTAGCATGGTTGTGTGTGTGTGTTTCTAATTTTGAACCCCACCATGTTTTTTTGTGGTAAGTATATTAATTGTGAGGATCAAAAGAGAGACCCGACAGACAAAAGAATTTCAAGACTTATCGGAGTTAGGACCATGCATCTTGAAATGCATGAATTTTAATTTTTTTTTCTTATAATACTAGCACACCCTAGTTAGCTTGGTATATATGTAGTTAACACCCATCCTGGGTTCTTGTAGAAACCCTAGTTATCAGGAAGGTTAATTCAATAATTCACCATCATGACCTAATTTAGGTTAGGTTAGTGAAAAAAACATGTTTTTGTTTTACTAAAACAACATTATTTTAGATTATTTTTTTTAAAATCAAAGATTAAATTAACCCAAATTAACTTCAGAATCAGAGCAGCAAGCAAGAACCAAGCCTTGTCAATTCTATTCTTATAATTATGGTAGCAACTATTGAGTACAATCCGACACAAATAGCTTCATACAGGATTAGCCGGTAGTTTGTACTAGTAAATCTCTTTAGCAAGAACATGAATATATGCTTGCTGAATTAAAATTTTTTGCTGTATACAATGGCAGATGGATTAAAGAGAATTCCCTTGCAGAAGAAGAAGAAGAAGAAGAAATATGCCTCACATTTTCGATTGGTGCAACATTATGTAGCATTGTCACATCTAAACACAATATACATCCTTATTGAGGAATCATTATACATGAACTTAATTCTTGTAAATCAAGTCAATCACACATTAGTATACACTTGTTACAGCAATCATCAGAAGATTTACTATATACATTAATTAATTAGACAATTTTGAGGGCATGTTTCTTTGATTATACATGCCGAGCTAGATCTATAACAACGCAAAGGACCACAACAACTTCAACTATTTAACTAGGCATCATTAAGCATATAACAAGCTCATCATCAATGAAAATTAAGCAAAACCTTGAGGAGTATATAATATATAGTTTAGGGTAAGAAAATTATATAATCACCCGTACAAACCAGAAATCACTACACCGATATTATAACTAGACAAGTCAATTTAACATTGAAGTTAAAACTCTTGGCTCCTCATCAAAGATATTTTAACTATATCTTTTGCGAACCCAATGAAGATCATGATGATCCATGTTTTCTTTGTCTGGTAAGAAAACTGTAATGGATAAAATCACAGAAATATTAGAGCTGGCATTGAAATAAAAGCAATTCCTTGTTTCAAGGAGATGTGTTGTCTCTTTGTATTGAATTTAGTAAACCTCATCATCATGTACAGATCAACACACATCATAAACACACTTGTGTTTCTTTAATGTCGATTCATCCTATCTCTTTAAATCAATCATTGATAATTAACTTGGGATATGTCCTTGTTAACTGCGCCTTAATTAGGCTACTTACTCAATCCATCTGTCATGCTCTTAGTCCTAATTGATTTTTAATTGATGTTTAACATTGATTATTGTAATTAATTTGTTCCTCAAAAGATTCCAAGATCGATCTCCCTCTATTAAATTAACTTTATTTTCTCTTTTTTTTTCCAGCATCGAAAGGCATATAGGTTATCGTGACAAGAAGTTAATATTTAAATAACATTATAAAATTATATGAAATTGAATTTTTAAAGTAATATAATTACTATCTTGAAATTAAAAAAATAATGATGATGAGATAAAAAAGACCATGATAAAGAGAATATAAAAAAACATAGATCTCTTGTACATCGTGTTTTAAAATATTACTCCAAAACTATTTTAAAGATAAATTTATTTTGTCTTTATCTATCTTTTCAACCAAACAGTTTTTATTCTAATTGTTTTTATTTTATTTTTTTATTCAATAACCAAAAACTATTAAAATATACTAGTTCTTTGATATAATATCTAACCAAATGATTTTTAGCTTAAATCTTACCATCCTATTTACTTTTTTAATAAAGAAATCAAAGTGGTCGAGATGCTTGCATGCCCTTTCATTGATCTCTTGGGCTGTATGGCGTTTCATGAATCCAAAGTTTGAGGAGATGGGAGATGGGTGAACTTGTTTTATAACAAGGAGGGAGCTTTCATCGTGCTTCCAAGTTGAATTTTTTTATTTTATTTTTTTACAAGAAATGAGCTTAAACCTCATGCGTCTATATCAAGACTGAAAGCTCAAGAAAAAGCAGTCATATTGCGTACAAAGATCACACCATAAGGCTAAAAAACCTCCACTTTTTCAGAAACTTACTTGAACGACATGAACATGGTCTTCCATGATGCCTTTAGGTTAAAGAAGACACACTTTCAAAGATTTTATCTTATGAATAAGTGGTGAATTAATAGAAAGAGTAACGAGATTAACAATTAATTGCCAATAAAATAAACGAGATTACCAATGGCCAACACTCTCCCAAACCACTACCCTTCCCTGCCCACCAAACCTACCTTAATCCACCACCTTCCCCCAACCACCGTAGAAAGACCAGACCAACATGCTCACACTTTGTCTCAATCATCTGCAACAACCTTATCGTCTTCTCAAATTCCAAATCACCTTGCTACCTTTGCACGAAAATCTGCATCTAACACCAAAAGCCTTGGCCTGTCATCACTTGATCATAGTGCCCCTCCTATCTCGCAACCTATTAAGCTTTTTTTTAGAGATTTCCTTCTTGGGTTAGCAAATGGGGGTATGTGAGGGGAAGAGGGTGAGGTGATGGACAAAACTGGTTTTGGGAGCTAAAAAAAAGGGCGGTGGCTTGTGTCTTGAGAAAATAAAGTTTAGGGTTTTTTGTGGTTTTAAGGTGGCGACTTGTGCCTTAACAGCTAGAATTTTTTTTCACTAATGGCTCCCTGATAGGTGGCCCCTGCAATCTTCAAACCTAATGGCATGATCTTTTAGCAATATGTTCCCCAAGGTGTGACAAAAGTCATTTTTGCCTTATCTTCTAAAGCCATTTTTATCTCGATGTATCCTGAGAAACCATCTATAAAGGAATGTGTGGAACTACGTGCAATGTTGTTGACGAAAACATCTATATTTGGTAAAGGAAAATTATCTTTGGGGTTAACTTTGTTCAAATTCTTGAAGTCCATGCAAACTCTAATCTTCCCCTCTTTCTTTGGTTTGACAACAATGTTGGATACCCATTATGGATATCTAACTACTTCTAGAAAGCCTTCATTCCATTGTTTCTCAAGTTCAGCTTTGACTTTGATCCAGATATCCGAGTGGGCTCTCCTCAACTACTGTTTGATTGGTTTATAACCTTCTTCCAATGGTATCTTGTGTACTATGATATTTGTATCCAAGTCAGGCATATCCTCGTAAGACCAAGCATAAACATCTGTATATTCTTGTAGCATGGCAATTATCTCTTCTCTTTGTTTAGGAGTGATTAAGGTCCCTTTTTTCAACTTTTTTTTTAAACTGATTGTTACCCACGTTTATGGTTTTGAGTTCTTCTGCAGCGAGTTTCCAGGTTTGTTCATGTTGTTCTACTAGCATTGTGAATTCCTTGATATTTCTTTCATCCCATTCTTTTTCTTCCATAATGATGATATATTCATTAAAGTTTAGTCATTCATTCTTGATGCCAAGTGTATGTGATGTTGTGGAAAATCCGCTTTCAGGACTTTCAGGATTCCTGAAAGCGGAAAGTGTTCGGTGTAAATGCACAAATAAAAAAACAAATTTGGAAAATACATGATCTCATTATTTAAAGCAAAGGTGGGCTTAATGATAAAGACAAAATCTAGCTGACATTATGAGCCTTAATTGTCAACTAGAGAAAATAAAAGCAAACAAAAGCAATGAAAGCATGTTAAAGCAAATAAAAAAATGCTTTGGCATCATCAATTATGCTTCTTTCATCACCCATATTTATAAGGTGAAGTGCGTCTTTGAGCTTTAAAACAAATGCTCCCACAATCAGTCTTGGTGGTGTGCATCCTTCGATATTCATTCAAATGCACTCACGCGATAACATCTATTAGGAGTTGTACCCATGTTTGAAAAGATAGACCCAAGATGACGATATAAAAATGTCTTTCAAGTGCAACATTGTTCCACATTTAATCTTAGTGGTGTGTATCTTTTCGATATTCATTCAAAATCAGTCATTTGATAACATCTTTCAGGAGTCGTAGCCATGTAATTAGTACTTAAAAATGCATTTTTATCAAGGTTTTATATCGTCATTTTGCACTTGAAGTATCAATATCTCCTTAACTAGAGTATGTTTTATAATAACATGTCTAATAATATAAGATACATTTAATTTATGGTAAATATTCATCTTAAATGCAGGCCTATCACATAAATCAAAGGCTTGATTGATGAGTTTAACTACTGAAATTGAAAAGATAAAGAGAGGGCTAAGCTTAGAAAAGAGATGTTAGTTTAGTCCAAACTGGAACACCATTTGGTTATTGGATCATAAATGGAGCTGTAGAACTTGGATTTAGGTCTGGTTTATATGTATGGAAAGTTAAGACATAAGCCTAAAACTTTCATAAGAGTCCAAGATTCAAAAGGACTGTTTTCAAGTTCAAATTGTAGCAACAACAGAGAAGTCGGAATTTGTCTTGCAGCCCAGACACTATTCAGTGTTTAGCCTATATCTCGAGTTCTAGAAGTCCAAATGCACTAATTCTTATTTATGTTCCTCTTCTTCATTATGTTTAGTAAAGTTTATTATGTCAACGTGAAAAGGTTTCACTAATGGTGTTAGGACAAGTATAATATAAACTCAATATGGACTTCAATGATTATGTCCTAAACAACTTACTATTAACATACCTTATCATTTTTATCTTATTAATTCTTAATACCTTGCTTGTTAAATGGTTACTCTAAATATGTGTTGTATAACCTACATTTGTGTTATGTCCCAAACCTACATTTGTGCTTCATCTTTATGAGAACTTTGGCCTTCTCATTACCGTGTTATCGGGAACCAAATCAATGGTACAGTTAAGATTCCTAAAAATGAGAAGGCCAAAGATCTCAGAAGCAATAAGATGGCGACTAAATACTTTTTAGAACGTGAGATTCCATTTTAATATAACCCTATCACCAGAATACCAGAAAGGGTTAATCTCATAAAGATGAAGTGTGCTAATCAAAGATTTGAGCTTTGATAGAAGCCTAAAAAAGAGAATTATTGATAAGCTGCTGGTAGGAGGAGAGAAAGATGAATGGCTAGGATTGAAGGAAGAGAGCCTGAAGCGGAAAAGCTGGAAATCTTTCCCCTTAGTGTTTCATTCCCAAAGGCTATATATGTAATGCAATCGGATAGAGGATTGGAAAGCCTTGATTAAGAACTGTCAACTATGAATATAAACACCTTGAAGGAGGGTAAGTTTGAAGGAGATGATAGGAATACAGTAGTCGAATAAGAAGATGAAGCGTTACTGCAACTGACTGTCCACACTTTAAAAGAAATCTTAGCCAAGAACTTTGTACGAAAGCTTGTTGAGGGTGAGAAGTTTCAAAACTAAGTGACCTAGGAAGCTCCAGTGGTGTTTAAAATGGAAACCAACTTTGTTTGCCTTAACATGCTTTTGTCATCTTGGGTTGCCCCCTGAAACATGGCTACATGTTATCACAAGACTGTTTTTGAATGAATGTTAGAAGGATACACACCACCAAGATTGACTATGGGACAATGTTGCACTTGAAGGACATTTTCATATCATCATCTTGGTTTACCCTCCGCTATGGCTATGACTTTTTAAAGATGTTATCACATGACTGCTTTTGAATAAATGTCGGAAAGATACACACCACTAAGATTAAATGTGGAACAATGTTGCATTTGAAAGACATTTTCATATTGTCATCTTGGGTTTATCATTTCAAACATGGCAACAACTCATAACAGATATTATCGTGTAAGTGCATTTGACTGAACATCGAAAGGATGCATACCACCAAGACTGACTATGAGAGCATTTGTTTTGAAGCCCAAATACGCACTTCACCTTATAAATATAAGTGATGAAAGAAGCATCATTGATGATGCCAAAGCATTTTTTTTATAATCTGATTTGACGAGTTGAGAGGAATATATTGAGAAAAACATTAAGCATACAATAAAAAGCCTTTTAGTGCAAGCTATGAGACACATGTCTAGACAACTAGATAGTTTCCAAAAAGGCTGATAATAATATATACATAAAGAGTATTTGTCATCTTCTTTCCCTGAACATGCAAATACAGGCGAAGAAGAAATTTGTTCCCTTGCATTTGTCTCTCTCCCTCTCTCCCCTAAAAACCCAAAAACAACAAGATCCACACCCATGGCCTACCACCAAACAAAAATATAAAAGGGACAAGCCTTGCAAGCGACCCTGAGGCGACTACCCAATGACCGTCCAGCCAACCTACCCCTGTGTCATAACCGGACATGGGTAATAGCCCTTTCTCCCCCTTTTTCCCCTTATAAATATCAAGGGAGAGAAAGGAGTAGGGAGGATGAGCATGACACTTTTAGAGAGTTTTGGAGGTGAAAAACATAAAGAAAAAAATGGAAAGGAAAGAATAGAGAAAAACATAGATAAATAGAGAGAAAAGAACTGAGAAAAAAAACAAACAAAAGAGGAACAAAAGAAAAAAGAAGAAACAGAGAAGAGGAGGAGCAGAAGTAAAGATAAAAAACAGGAAAAAAAAGAAAAAAAAACAAAGGAAAAGCACATAGAGAAGAAGAAGAAGAAGAAGAACCGTCGACCGGTGAAGCAGCTCCCCAATACACGGCCACCCGTTTGGAAGAAGAACCACCAGCGCCACCGCCAGTGTCACCGCTAGGTCAACCTTCCCCTGCCCTTCTCCTTCTTCTTCTTCTCATCCTCCTGCATCCATACCTTCTCCATTGTTCACATTGCATGTGAACAATGAGAAATAAATTAATTCACTCTCCATTATTCACGCAGAACAATGAAAAGTTCTCCAATGTTTGTTGGGCCTGATCAATGTTGGCCCAAACCAAAATGGTTGGGCCGGGTCCGACTCAGTAAAAAAAAGAAGAAAAAATATTGTGGGCCGATCTTGGCCCAAACAGGTTGGGCTCAACCCCTATGATTGGGTTGGGCCCAACCTAATATTATTTTATTATATATTTATAATAATAGATAATATTATATTAGTTATTAAAAAATCCAAAAACATTCTTTCAACATTTATGATTTTCCAGTGTATTTTTCTATCAATCTTGCTTAATATTAGTTTGTATTTTTATACTGTAAAGATACAAATATGATATTAAAATACCAGGTTTTCTACGAAACAAAAAAAAAATCTAAAACAACAAAAATATATAGTTTTATCTTCATGCATAGGGTCAAGACTCTGAAAGCTTGTAAGAAATTTTCATATCATATTTTCATACAACAAAAATTCAAAAAATATATATTAACATGCATTTTGACTTTAATAACCAGTTTATTAAAACATGAGAACTAGGCCAATATTTCAAAAAATACCAAAAAATTATTTTGTTTTCTTTTAGTATCTGGAATTACAAACTTATATGTAAAACGTATTCCTGGTATTAAAAAGATAGTTCTTTTATGTATAGACATTAGCACGGTTAGGTTTTTTTACCCGATAAGATAAAGATCTTCTTACTGAGGACTTTTCTTAAACTATAAACATACCAACAAATAGAAACAGGATAATACATTAGTTTTTATCAAACATTAAATAATACAGCTTACCTCAAGTAAGGCGTATTTGAGGTGCTAATACTTTACCTTTACGCAACCAGTCTCCGTGCCCGATCTCTAAGACCAATTAAGATTCCTAATGACTAAAATACTCTATGGCGACTTTCATTCGCTCTTTCCACTGATAAAAAGACAAGAAATTCTTGTCTCCCCCATTTCTTGATTTATATATACGGAGAGTGGACGCATTTCACCGCGACGCCGCACACGTGCGACAAACAAGATGCCAGATATCTGTTCTTTTCTTAGAAAATTTTTAATCAGTCGTCGTGATGTCCGGGTGTGACACTAGGTATCAACTTGCTCATTTTCACTAGCCTTTTTCTTGTTCTTCCTCTTCTTTTTGGCTGAACTAGAACCAGCATCAATAACCCTGTTGTGAACAGGTTGTGTGGATGCAATTGGAAAGGAGCCGGTTCAGGAGCTGGATCTGGTCTAGATCTCTTGAACTCATGGTGGGGTGGACGCATTCCTGAAGCTGCAGGTGAAATTGCACTTTCTGGTACAACATCCATAACAATAGCAGCTCTAACCTCTTGCTCTTGACTGACTGTGGTCTCAAAACATCCAAATTTTACTCCCCCATGCACAATGTTAGGCTGGGAATGGCTTGGATCCTTGACCCTATCCAACGCAGCATAGAGTTTTCTTTTAGACTTAATTATTTCATAAAGAATTTTCAATGACCCAGAATCAAATGTTCCATCAGCTTTAATTAGTCAACCACCCGTGAAAAAAGAAACAAACAAACGGCAAAAACATAATATGTAATATGAAGCAAATTCTCAATTCCTCGTGTAGGCAAGGATACCTAGAAGAGAGAGTATGACAGTGCGTGCTGCCAATTGTTCAGCCTCTTTCTTGTTTCTGCCAGTATCACCAGTATAACTTACACCATTGAAAACTAAAGTGGACACAAAAACAGGAAGCAACCCTGGTGACTGAATAGTGTTGTAAGCAGGCTTTGCAGGATGCACCTTCACCGCCAATTCATTCAGAATGGATTTGCAAAACAACGTGTCCTGTATATATAGCCAAACAAGAACAAAGAGGGACATGTAGAAAAGTAAGAAGCTAAATAAACATTCTTGTCACTACACAGTGCTGTAACTGGGGCATTCCAGATTCACCTTGACTTCAAATTCATACAGGACAGATTTGAAAATTATAACCAAACAATAAAAAAGAGAAGCTTGTGGAAAGGTAAGAAGCAAGGCAACATTTTAAGCAAAATTGGCACCAACGTACCAAAACAATCTATTTAATTAGTATAAAAACATTATGCTTCAGATCAGTGCATTTTTCTATTCACTTGTATGATCAATCAGAAGAGATTTCAAAACATCAATGATAGTGTAGAATGACTTGTGAATCAGGTATTTAAATATATAGACAACCAATGATAATTCATTTGAAAAAAAAAATTAATATTGCTTTGAAAATGGAGGGAAGCCATATAAGTTGTCACAACGAAGAATGTCACAAGCCTAAAACACAAAACTAATACATGTATAAAGCCCCTAAAAAACAACAACAAAAGGATGAAGAAGAAAAGAATTAATAGCATTTGAAGAGGTAAAATTTACAATTTGTTCACAAACCTCATGTAGAAGCGGACATCCTTCATCCTTTACCCTTTTTAGAATACTCTCAAGTGCCAATTTCGCAACATCTTGTTCAACTTCTTTTCGATGAAAGAAAGTCTTGAGAGGTATATTGTGCTCCATCTACCCACACAGTTGATCTAAACCTTGGTGCGTGTGAGGATCCTTCATTTAAAGTTTGATATACTGGGAGCTGTAAGGATGATCTTCACGTGTATTCTTGCAGACGATTCTTGAACAACAAGCGCTCTGGAAGGCCTTAAAAAATCACGCAGATAAAATGTAACCCATTTGCATTATCAAGTATAATCAAACTTCAAACAATTATATACAGAAAGCTGCAAGCAACAAACTAAATATGAAATATAAAGGCACCCAGGTGGCCATCCCATACAATCAAAAGTCCTAGATGCAAAAAACTTAATGTCACTTGAGGTTCACTGAGCAAGATGAACAAGACCATCTGCTAGCTTGAGCGTACAAATTCAATAACTTTGTTGAAACAAAAAATCATTAGATTTCAAGAATCAAATAGTTGAATTTACATTGTCAATAATAGTAGAGTGACCTCTTTACGAAACCGAGATAAACAAATTTTACATCAAACAATCAGTGCTTATTCCTTAATCAAGTAATTATTCAATAATATCAGTCTAAATACACAACTCCAACAATTATTCCAGTAACATTAAATAATTTCTCTTCATAGCCAAGCAGAGAGATTTGTTACACTAACAAAATGCCTTCTTATTGTTTTATTACAATTTCTACAAATGGAAAATTCTATTGATTTATCACAATTTCTACAAATAGTGAAACTAACAAAATAAAGGATTAGTAATAAATAATAATTCCTATATACGACAAGGAAACACCGCCTCCATCACAAAGGAAAGAAACTACTTTGCCATTTTATAGCCTAGAAACAAAAAAAAAATATGATTCCTTTTTATATTTCTCTTTTAGGACACAAAAGATTATTCTTTTTTTGACATTTAATCAACCTAGTAAAACGCGAGATATAACTAAACAACAAAAAAATATTATTCTTTTCAACTTTCTCTTTCGGAAAAAAAAAAAAAAACAAAACACATAAACCTTCAAGATACAAACTTTCTAATCCCCACATAACAAAAGGCCATTTCAAAAATCCCAAACATGAAAAACTTAAAACACCAAAAAACAGTCTCAAACCATAATGCAAACCCATTAACAAAAAATACACTTTTTTCTCCAATGTATTCGAGAAAGACAAATATTTTAAGAAATGCAAGACTTACGGGTAATAGTAGAGGCAGCCGGAACCGAAGATGGAATGGAGGCAGGAACTTGAGCTGGATTTGGGGTCGGGTCAGGGAGTGGAGTCAAAACAGGAGCCATTCCTTGAGCTGGAACCAAATGCAAACCCAAACCAAGAGTATTTCATGGAGATACAGCATGAGATTTAGTCAAAGGAGGGAAGTTGGGTTAGAGGGTTCGGGTGGGGGTGGATTATCTATGGTTAAAAGAAGAGGAAGTGCATTTGTGAGTGTCAAATGTCGCGGGTGCGCGGCGTCGCGGCGAATATTCCACTTTTAAAATCTAGGAAGTGGTGTATGGTAATCTATTTGACAAATGTGGGGAGACAAAAAAATATTGTCTTTTGTTGGTAGGAAATGGAATGGGAGTCGCCACCTAGTATTTTGGTCACTAGGAACCCTAACTGGTCTTAGAGATTGGGTACGGGGACTGGTTGCGTAAAGGGAAGGTATTAGCACCCCAAATACGCCCTACCTAAGGTAAGCTGCATTGTTTAACTGTCTGATAAGATTGAAGGTCTCGTTGTGTTTCCTAGTTGTTGGTCCGTCTATAGTTCAAGAAAAGTCCTCCTCAATAAGGAGGTCCTTATCTTATCGGGTAAAACCTAACCGTTCTAACGTCTATGTAAAAAAACCATATTTTTAATATCAAGAATACGTTTTACGTATAAATTCGTAATCCCAAATACTAAAAGAAGACAAAAAGATTTTTTTAGAATTTTTGAAATATTGGCCTAGTTCTCATGGCTTGAATAAACTGGTTATTAAAGCCAAAATGCATGTTAATACATATATTGTTTTGAAATTTCCTTTGTTGTGTGAAAACATGATGTTATAATATTTATATATATATATGTTGGAGAGACTAGGCCGTATTTTAAAACAAAAACATTTTTTAATTATGTATATTTTTTGATATTTTGACGCAAATCGGGTATTTTAATACTTGGTTGGTATCCTTACAGTATAAAAAATACAACCAAATATTAATCCACTTTGATAAAAATATGCAGGAAAATCAACAATATTTTAAAGATATTTAGAAAATTTTTGAAAGCAAAAGACATTTTTTTATTTTGAAAATGTTTGACGTTTTGATGAAAACCGGGTATTTTAATACCGGATTTGTATCTTTACAGTATAAAAATACAAACCGATATCGATCAAAATACAGTAATAAACTTACAGAAAAATCACATATTTTTGGAAATAATTTTTCGAAGAAAATTATTAATTTTTTTTATATGTATCTAGATATAAATAATACAAAACACAATATAATGTACATAATATATAATTGGGCTGGGCTGGGCCGGCCCAATTCGTTGGGCCGGACTCAGCCCCAAAATATGTCGGGCCGAAATCTCGGCCCAACAAAAATCTGATATTTCTTTTCTGGGCCAGACCCGGCCCAGAAGACAGGGCTGGGCCAGGATTAGCCTGGCCCATCAACAAAACCAGCTGGGCCAGAACAAGTCTGGCCCAGCACAAGAATCCAACGGGGGGGGGGGAATTATTTTCCCCCCATCCTTCTGCATGCAGAAGGAAACGCAGCTGACACAAATAAAATGAGGAGGAAGGAAAGTTTACCTGGCGCGGAGGAGTTGGTGCGTTGCTGGGAGGCCGGTGGTGCTGCGGTGGAGTCTGGTCCCGGCTGGAAGAAGGAGGAGCGGATTCCTGCAGAGGAGAAGGAAAGCTCTCGGCTGGAACCTTTGGTGTGGCTGAGGAAGGAGCTGCTACTCCGGTTGCTGCTGGGCGTCGCTGGAGGAAGGAGGACTGCTGTTGGCCGGTGAAGAAGCTGGAAGGCGGAGGCTTGCTCCTGTGGAGGCTGTCACTGCTGAGGAGGCCGCGGGGGGCGTTGCTGGGGCTGCTGAAGCTGCGGTGAAGGAGCAGCTGAGGGAGGAGCTGCTACTGGCTTTGTGTTGATGGGAAGGAGAGGGGACAGTGTTTTGGGGGGCTGCTGGAGACGATGGGGCAGGTTGAGGGAGAAGAAAAAAAAAAATCAAAAACAGGGGGGTGGCTCTAAGGCTGGCGGCTAGAAATGAAGAAGAGGGAGGGGAGATGTGTGTGAGGGTTGTTCGGCTGCTGAGGGTCTGTCGATGGAAGAAAAAAAATAGAGGCGCTGATGCTGGCGGAGCAGAGGGAGAAGAAGCTGGAAAAAGAAAAATGTTTGCAGGAAAAACACGCAGGAAAAGCTTATTTTGTGCCAACTTTGAGCTCCTTTCCTCCAACCGTCTGACCATGAAAATTCTTTCTATTTATAGGGCTGGAAAGAGGGTAATCTTGTCTTCAATGGGGAAAAAGTCTCAGCCCTTGATTCGACTCGAGCAATCCAAACCGTCGGTTCAAAGTGTGCACCTCGAACTGCCAAATTTGCAGACTGCCCGAGGTGCATGTTTTGGCCCAATAAACGGAGCCGTTCCAAACCTTTTCGACCCGACCGGACCACTCCCCGGATAAAGGAGTTCCAGGTAGACATGTTGGTGCATGCTTTGTCGGATTTGGGGGCCAAACGAGGCAGAAAACACGTCTGGAAGTCGGCCACTCGGGCAGCTTGGTGGGGAAGAAAATGAACAGTACCGGGCGACGCGTCGCCTGATTCCTGCCCCCCCCCTTTTTTTTTTTTTTTTTTTTTTTTTTTAAAGTTTCAAAACAGCCCCTCAATCATTTTTTTGCTTTTCGATTGCATCCCTGCCAATTTCGGTCTCCGTCCCTCTTGTTGGCCGCGTTTTTCACTTTAGTCCTTGGTCTCTGATTTATGCAATTGAGCCCTTAATTGATCAATAAACTTCCAATTTCTTCAATTAGGCCCCTTAATCAATTAATTCCAGCCCCTATACTTACGCGCCTTCTTCAGTTTGGTCCTTGGTTTCGGATTTCTTCAATTAAGTCCCTAATTGGCCCTTAAACTTCAATATTTATGCAATTAAGCCCCTGATTTGCCCTAATAAATTCCTAAAAAATATATTTTGGCCCCAGAACTTAAATTTCTTCTAATTAAAGCCCAAATTGACTTAAAAATCAATTTTTCTTGCAATCAAATCCCCTATAAATTCATTTAAAAATCCAATTAAATCCATAATCATCCAAATTTGGGCTTTTCTCCTCCAATTTCAAATTTCCTCCTCAATAGGGCTCTCCTCCTTCAAGAATATACTGTCAAAAATCCAATCTTTGTATTTTTAACCTCATTGACCAATTTTCCGACCATTTTCTGAGTGCTTCTGCCTCCTGTTATTTTTCTTAACCTCCTTTGGCTATATATATATTTTTATATATATATTTTGTGGGGACCCAAAAATGGGTTACAACAGATGCCCCCTCTTTATAATGCTTACAGAGCAAGGTTTTTGCGCAGTAAGTTTTATAAAGATAAACCCAAAACGGAAACTCCCGGAACTGATCTGATTGAAGCTTGATTGATCTGAAACTTGTCTTTTATAGCAATCTCAACTTGGAATCCCATCCGGCGATTCCATTTAACCAACATGAAATATGAGGTCCCGTCTGGCGACCTCCTTTAACCAATATCGAAATACGAGATCCCTTCTGGCGATCTCCTTTAATCAACTTGGAATCCCATCTGGCGATTCCCCTTTTTCTTTTTTCTTTTTTTTCTTTTTACGAGGTCCCATCTAGCGACCTCCAAATAGCGAAATGCGAGATCCCTTCTGGCGATCTCCTTTATTCAACTTGGAATCCCATCTGGCGATTCCTTCTTTTATTCAACATGTAATACGAGGTCCCATCTGGCGACCTCCGAATAGCGAAACACGAGATCCCTTCTGGCGATCTCCTTCAATCTTGGAATCCCATCTGGCGATTCCTTTTATTCAACATGTAATACGGGGTCCCATCTGGCGACCTCCGAATAGCGAAACACGAGATCCCTTCTGGCGATCTCCTTTAAACAACTTGGAATCCCATCTGGCGATTCCTTTTAGTCAACATGTAATACGGGGTCCCATCTGGCGACCTCCGAATAGCGAAACACGAGATCCCTTCTGGCGATCTCCTTTAAACGACTTGGAATCCCATCTGGCGATTCCTTTTATTCAACATGTAATACGGGGTCCCATCTGGCGACCTCCGAATAGCGAAACACGAGATCCCTTCTGGCGATCTCCTTTAAACGACTTGGAATCCCATCTGGCGATTCCTTTTATTCAACATGTAATACGGGGTCCCATCTAGCGACCTCCGAATAGCGAAACACGAGATCCCTTCTGGCGATCTCCTTCAATCTTGGAATCCCATCTGGCGATTCCTTTTATTCAACATGTAAAACGGGGTCCCATCTGGCGACCTCCGAATAGCGAAACACGAGATCCCTTCTGGCGATCTCCTTTAAACAACTTGGAATCCCATCTGGCGATTCCTTTTAGTCAACATGTAATACGGGGTCCCATCTGGCGACCTCCGAATAGCGAAACACGAGATCCCTTCTGGCGATCTCCTTTAAACGACTTGGAATCCCATCTGGCGATTCCTTTTATTCAACATGTAATACGGGGTCCCATCTGGCGACCTCCGAATAGCGAAACACGAGATCCCTTCTGGCGATCTCCTTTAAACGACTTGGAATCCCATCTGGCGATTCCTTTTATTCAACATGTAATACGGGGTCCCATCTGGCGACCTCCGAATAGCGAAACACGAGATCCCTTCTGGCGATCTCCTTCAATCTTGGAATCCCATCTGGCGATTCCTTTTATTCAACATGTAAAACGGGGTCCCATCTGGCGACCTCCGAATAGCGAAACACGAGATCCCTTCTGGCGATCTCCTTCAATCTTGGAATCCCATCTGGCGATTCCTTTTATTCAAAGCTGAAATACGATGTCGTTCTTCCTGATGGTAGGGCTCAAAACTTCTCATTTTTTTTCTATTTCTTGTTCTTCTCGTTGTTCCAGAATCCACTATGATTCACAACTGTGATTCTTTGCTATCATCTGCTATATGATTCCTTCTTCATCTCCAATCTTGTGGGAGTGCATTAAGAATTCCTCCTGTAATGATCCAAAAAACATATATGCAATGATTTATGATTAGATGCCATGCATGCATTCGTACCTGGTTTTGAAACATAGGCCCCATCCTCTTCTTCTAGTTCATGGGACTCCCTCTTAACATGAGCTTGCTTTTGACGTCGTATGCTGGATTCATCTCTCGTGTTGTCTCTGACTTTCTTCAAGTAGTCCTTTTCCCAAAATGTATGACTTGTCATTGCCCCTTTGTCATGCTTTTGTCAAATGCTTTAGCTTGGTTTTCAAAACTATAGGCTTCCGTGCATTTTAAACACGTAAAACTTTTCATGAAAACATCTTTTATTGCCCCCAGTGTAGGGGTGTGATTCTAGCCTAGGCTTTTGTCTAGAGAAGAAATTCGTTCAGCCGATGCTAAACTTTTTAGGTGCGATAACAACAAGACATGCACTGTTGGGATTAATGCAAAAATGATTGTTGTGAGATCAATGCAAAAGAGAAAGAAGTCAATGGCCAAACTTTGCTTTATTGATTTAAGAGCCTACATCAAGCATAATATCTTTTTACAGAGTCAGAATTCACAGGTCGAGCTAGGTCTTCTCCATCCATTCTAGCCAACTTCAGCGCTCCTCCTGAGAATGCCTTTTTTACTACGTAAAGACCCTCGTAATTTGGTGCCCATTTGCTTTGATCATCTCCAGGTAGTGACAAAAGTTGTTTTCACCTTATCCTCCGGAGCCATTTTTTATCTGGTTGTATCCTGAAAAACCATCCATCAAAGGAATATGTGGAACTCCGGGCAGCGTTGTCCACTAAAACATCTATGTGTGGTAGAGGAAAATCATCCTTGGGACTAGCTTTACGCACACTCTAATCTTCCCTTCCTTCTTAGGCACCACAACAATGTTAGATACCCATTGTGGATACCTAACTACTTCTAGAAAGCCAGCATCCCATTGCTTCTCGAGTTCTGTCTTGACCTTCATCCAGACATCCGGGTGGGCCCTCCTCAGCTTCTGCTTGACTGGTTTACAGCCTTCTTCCAACGGTATCTTGTGTACTACAATATTTGTATCCAAACCGGGCATATCTTCATAGGACCCAGCAAAGACATCTGAATATTCTAGTAATAGGGTGATCATTTTTATCCTTTGCTCAGAAGTAATTAGGGTACCTATTTTCAACTCCTTCTTGAACTGATCACTGCCTACATTGATGGTTTCGAGTTCCTCTGCGGCAGGTTTCCAAGTCTGTTCCTGCTGTTCTACTAGCCTGGTGAATTCACTGATATTGCTTTCATCTCACTCTTCTTCTTCCATAGCTATTAAATGTTCGTTCAAGTTTGGCCATTTATTCTTGATGCTAAATGTGGTAGGAGATCCGCTTTCAGGATTCCTGAAAGCGGGAAGTGTTTGGTGTAAATGCATAACAAAGAAAGCAATTTGTGAAAAGTGCATGATATCACAATTTATTTAAAGAAAAGGTGGGCTCCATGACAAATAAAATCTAGCTGACATCATGAGCCTTGATTGTCAACTAGAGGAAATAAAAGAAAACATAAGCAATGACAAAAGCATGTTAAGGCAAACAAAGTTGGTTTACATTTTGAAAACAACTGGAGCTTCTTGGGTCACCTAGTTCTGGAACTTCTCGTCCTGACCTTCCATCCTACTCACCTCACCCCTACTCTCCATGGGTTCAATTCTCAATTGCCCCATTTTCAACATTTTTGCAATCATTTCACAAAACTCGATGCAATCTTCAACATGGTGTCCATCTCTTCCATGGAACTCACAATAACCACCTTCTGCCGGATGGCTTTCCACATTTACCTCTAGAAATCCTGATCGTACTAACATGTCGTACATCTTTTCCATAGACACCTTCAACACCTTGCATTGATTTCCAACTTCTATCATGCCTATTCCACTACTACTTGAGCCATGTTTAGGCAACGGGTTTGAATTCATATTGGGCTTGTCCTCAAAGGATACCCATCCTATCTTAATAAGCTCCAACAATCTTTTCTTGAAAGCGTAACAGGTTTCAATCCCATGCCCGGGATTACCCGCATGGTACTCACAAGTTAACTCGGGCTTGTACCAAATTGGGAATGGTGGTTGTAATGGTAGTGTAGGGATAGGAGCGATGTGCCCAATGCTCAAAAGTTTGGCGTACATGTCCTTCAAAGGCATGGGTAGTGGCGGTAGTTGTTCTGCAGGGTATCTTATATAGGGTCTTTGGTAGTGATTTTGGTTGTTTGACTGGTTATTTGGTCGATTAGGGGAAAAAGGTTGGTTAAAGTTCATGTGTGAGAATTGAGAGGTAGGTACTTGTGGATTGTGGGAATCTACTTTATTGCCCTTATACCCGCCTTCCAAGTTGTTAACATCGCCTTCTCTCTTTCTTCCAATAAAACCCTTCTCCAATGGCTCAGCTATACGTCCAGCTTTAATCCCTTGCTCTATCCTTTCAGCTATGCGTACCGCATCGTAGAAATGCTGAGATGAGCTACCCATTAAATGCTCATAATAAGGTGCCTTGAAGGTATTGGCAAACAAGGTCACCATTTCTGTTTCTATCAGAGGGGGTTGGACATGCACGACCTCATCCCTCCACCTTTGTGCATAGGCCCTTACGGACTCTTGGCTCCTCTTCTCCATTGACATTAGACTTGTTCGATCAGGAGCGATTTCCATGTTAAACTTGTACTGTTTGAGGAAAGCCTCCACCAAGTCTCTCCAGCTCTTGATCCGGATGCTGTCTAACCTCATGTACCAACTTAAAGCGGATCCTGCTAGGCTATCTTGAAAGAAATAGATTAGCAATTTATCATCATGGATTACTTCCGCCATTTTGTTGCAGTAGGATCGAAGGTGAGTGTTTGGGCATTCCAAACCGGTATACTTAATGAACTCTGGTATTCGAAAATCTTTTGGCACCATGATGTTTGGTACCAAACATACTTCGGCTGCTCGCATAGGGTCAAACCAGTCATTACCCTCAACTGCCCTTAATCTTTCTTCTAGAGCAAATAGCTTGTCTCGGTTCATCACACTGGGAGACCTATTATCCGGGACTCCCTCCGTTGTTAAGTCCACAGTGACTGGAGCATGAGTTGGTAGAATAGGAGTAATAGGCACAAACTGCTGCCCATTGGCCGAGTTTGCCCCCTGGTTTTGAGATGTTTGAGGAATGTGAACTGCTGGTGCTTCTTCAAGCTGTTGTGCTGATGTTCCCTCCCCATTCTTAGCTCTTAGAAGCTGCTCCAGTAAGCCAGTTAGCCGAGAAACTTCATTCTTTACGGACTCCAACTCGGTCTGATAATGTGACTCTAAGTGAGCTCTCTCTTCGTTTTCCATTCTTGCTCGAGACCGGGTGTTGTGGATTTTGGATGTGGGACCTATGTTTCACGATCTGGACGTGCATATGATAATTTATAAACAAATGCGTGATGAAAGTATGATGCATTTAGTCATGATTCCAGCTCAAAAAACCTGGTTTGATGAACTATTAATCTTGATGCAAAGGAAAGTAAGATACATATCCTAAGGATAGGTTCTATGTATTACGTGAGAGCGGGTAGGTTTTCTATCTGGTTTCGAAGGGTCTCATATCTGCCCAGTGACGTTCTTCGTAAAGACAGTATGGGGGCGTTGCAAGGAATAGTTAAGGTAAGTATACCCACCATTACCGAGCAGGCACTCAGATATGAGTTGGGTGTTTCACGCATCTGAACCCTGACCAATAGTCATAGGGCAGATCGCTACTCCCCCACCTAACTTAAAGCTTGTGTGTGCTTCTCAAAATTAAAGTATGTGATGCATGTGACAGTTCTATACAAATGCATGAACAATATTGCGTAAAAATATTTAAAGCATATAAGCAGATAACAAAAGGAAAGGCAAATTAACAATAAACACATGAAAACACAAATAAATCAGACAAAAACAAAGCTTAGTCTACAAGGTCCCCAGTGGAGTCGCCATTCTGTCGCGGGTGCGCGGCGTCGCGGCGAATATTCCACTTTTAAAATCTAGGAAGTGGTGTATGGTAATCTATTTGACAAATGTGGGGAGACAAAAAAATATTGTCTTTTGTTGGTAGGAAATGGAATGGGAGTCGCCACCTAGTATTTTGGTCACTAGGAACCCTAACTGGTCTTAGAGATTGGGTACGGGGACTGGTTGCGTAAAGGGAAGGTATTAGCACCCCAAATACGCCCTACCTAAGGTAAGCTGCATTGTTTAACTGTCTGATAAGATTGAAGGTCTCGTTGTGTTTCCTAGTTGTTGGTCCGTCTATAGTTCAAGAAAAGTCCTCCTCAATAAGGAGGTCCTTATCTTATCGGGTAAAACCTAACCGTTCTAACGTCTATGTAAAAAAACCATATTTTTAATATCAAGAATACGTTTTACGTATAAATTCGTAATCCCAAATACTAAAAGAAGACAAAAAGATTTTTTTAGAATTTTTGAAATATTGGCCTAGTTCTCATGGCTTGAATAAACTGGTTATTAAAGCCAAAATGCATGTTAATACATATATTGTTTTGAAATTTCCTTTGTTGTGTGAAAACATGATGTTATAATATTTATATATATATATGTTGGAGAGACTAGGCCGTATTTTAAAACAAAAACATTTTTTAATTATGTATATTTTTTGATATTTTGACGCAAATCGGGTATTTTAATACTTGGTTGGTATCCTTACAGTATAAAAAATACAACCAAATATTAATCCACTTTGATAAAAATATGCAGGAAAATCAACAATATTTTAAAGATATTTAGAAAATTTTTGAAAGCAAAAGACATTTTTTTATTTTGAAAATGTTTGACGTTTTGATGAAAACCGGGTATTTTAATACCGGATTTGTATCTTTACAGTATAAAAATACAAACCGATATCGATCAAAATACAGTAATAAACTTACAGAAAAATCACATATTTTTGGAAATAATTTTTCGAAGAAAATTATTAATTTTTTTTATATGTATCTAGATATAAATAATACAAAACACAATATAATGTACATAATATATAATTGGGCTGGGCTGGGCCGGCCCAATTCGTTGGGCCGGACTCAGCCCCAAAATATGTCGGGCCGAAATCTCGGCCCAACAAAAATCTGATATTTCTTTTCTGGGCCAGACCCGGCCCAGAAGACAGGGCTGGGCCAGGATTAGCCTGGCCCATCAACAAAACCAGCTGGGCCAGAACAAGTCTGGCCCAGCACAAGAATCCAACGGGGGGGGGGGGGAATTATTTTCCCCCCATCCTTCTGCATGCAGAAGGAAACGCAGCTGACACAAATAAAATGAGGAGGAAGGAAAGTTTACCTGGCGCGGAGGAGTTGGTGCGTTGCTGGGAGGCCGGTGGTGCTGCGGTGGAGTCTGGTCCCGGCTGGAAGAAGGAGGAGCGGATTCCTGCAGAGGAGAAGGAAAGCTCTCGGCTGGAACCTTTGGTGTGGCTGAGGAAGGAGCTGCTACTCCGGTTGCTGCTGGGCGTCGCTGGAGGAAGGAGGACTGCTGTTGGCCGGTGAAGAAGCTGGAAGGCGGAGGCTTGCTCCTGTGGAGGCTGTCACTGCTGAGGAGGCCGCGGGGGGCGTTGCTGGGGCTGCTGAAGCTGCGGTGAAGGAGCAGCTGAGGGAGGAGCTGCTACTGGCTTTGTGTTGATGGGAAGGAGAGGGGACAGTGTTTTGGGGGGCTGCTGGAGACGATGGGGCAGGTTGAGGGAGAAGAAAAAAAAAAATCAAAAACAGGGGGGTGGCTCTAAGGCTGGCGGCTAGAAATGAAGAAGAGGGAGGGGAGATGTGTGTGAGGGTTGTTCGGCTGCTGAGGGTCTGTCGATGGAAGAAAAAAAATAGAGGCGCTGATGCTGGCGGAGCAGAGGGAGAAGAAGCTGGAAAAAGAAAAATGTTTGCAGGAAAAACACGCAGGAAAAGCTTATTTTGTGCCAACTTTGAGCTCCTTTCCTCCAACCGTCTGACCATGAAAATTCTTTCTATTTATAGGGCTGGAAAGAGGGTAATCTTGTCTTCAATGGGGAAAAAGTCTCAGCCCTTGATTCGACTCGAGCAATCCAAACCGTCGGTTCAAAGTGTGCACCTCGAACTGCCAAATTTGCAGACTGCCCGAGGTGCATGTTTTGGCCCAATAAACGGAGCCGTTCCAAACCTTTTCGACCCGACCGGACCACTCCCCGGATAAAGGAGTTCCAGGTAGACATGTTGGTGCATGCTTTGTCGGATTTGGGGGCCAAACGAGGCAGAAAACACGTCTGGAAGTCGGCCACTCGGGCAGCTTGGTGGGGAAGAAAATGAACAGTACCGGGCGACGCGTCGCCTGATTCCTGCCCCCCCCCTTTTTTTTTTTTTTTTTTTTTTTTTTAAAGTTTCAAAACAGCCCCTCAATCATTTTTTTGCTTTTCGATTGCATCCCTGCCAATTTCGGTCTCCGTCCCTCTTGTTGGCCGCGTTTTTCACTTTAGTCCTTGGTCTCTGATTTATGCAATTGAGCCCTTAATTGATCAATAAACTTCCAATTTCTTCAATTAGGCCCCTTAATCAATTAATTCCAGCCCCTATACTTACGCGCCTTCTTCAGTTTGGTCCTTGGTTTCGGATTTCTTCAATTAAGTCCCTAATTGGCCCTTAAACTTCAATATTTATGCAATTAAGCCCCTGATTTGCCCTAATAAATTCCTAAAAAATATATTTTGGCCCCAGAACTTAAATTTCTTCTAATTAAAGCCCAAATTGACTTAAAAATCAATTTTTCTTGCAATCAAATCCCCTATAAATTCATTTAAAAATCCAATTAAATCCATAATCATCCAAATTTGGGCTTTTCTCCTCCAATTTCAAATTTCCTCCTCAATAGGGCTCTCCTCCTTCAAGAATATACTGTCAAAAATCCAATCTTTGTATTTTTAACCTCATTGACCAATTTTCCGACCATTTTCTGAGTGCTTCTGCCTCCTGTTATTTTTCTTAACCTCCTTTGGCTATATATATATTTTTATATATATATTTTGTGGGGACCCAAAAATGGGTTACAACATCAAATACATTTTAAAATTAAAATTTTAAAAATATATATTTTTAAAACATAAAAACAAACAACCTCCATAATCTATGCCTGTAATCCGACAAAAGGTGGGCGTGCGGGTTTCTTTTTTTAATATTTAGAAGTATGGATTATTGTTAGGCTAGATTGTATTTTTGTCTAGTGTTTGAACATAAACATGTATTATTATATATTATTATATATTTTTTATGGATTGATTTAATAGTTAATGGTTAGCAAGTATAAAACTTGTATATATTTATTATAAAAAGATTTAAATTTTGTATAACTTTCTTAAATGTATATTAAAAAATTAAAACAATATTTCTGATATTATGTTGTATTAAAAAGTTTCATATCTTTTTATTTAATAAAAAAAAAGAGAGAGAAAAACATCATTTTCTTGAACATAAATAATAATTTCAATTAGAAGAAAGCTATAATGAAGTAAGTTGGACTATATATGATAAAAATAAATATAATCAAGTCAAGATATGATAAATCTTAATATCTAAACATCTTTTAATTGTTTATTTTAGTTACTTATATTTAGTAATATCTATGATTAAAAACTCTTGAAAGATCTTTGAAGGAAATAAAATTTGATAAAACATAGGACCTCATACATTAGTATTTATATTTTAATATTTACAAACTTAAAATGTCTTCTCCTGCCAAATTACTACTTTATGACAATATTTATGAATTAATATTTTTAAGAAAGTCATATGTTAAAATAAAATTTATATATAACACTAATACATTTATCATGTCAATAAAAATTTTATTCAAGATTTCATTAATTTTTAACCTTTTAATATTAAAATTATAGTTTTTACTGAATTCTTTTATTTTAAAGAGTTTATTTTGATTATATATGAGAAAAATATCAAAGATAGAGACATGTGTAGAAATTTTATGTAATATTTTGAATAAGGAGTACTTTTTTTAATGTTAATATGGCTTGTCAAAAGTTATTAATATTTTTTATTCAAAGTATTCAAATATAATAAAAGATAATAACCAAATGTTCATTAAAAAATTAACAAGATCCAATTGAATAATTTGTTTAATTTTGATACAGTTTTTAGTTTTTTATTATATGTAGAGTGGACAGAGATTAAAGATATGTACATTAAAAAAAATTATAAATCTCTTTATTTAAAATATTCTCTTTTTTTATTAATGTGGGTGTCCGAGTCAGCTTGCACGCACCTCGACTAATCGCACGGGCCCTAAAGTTAACGACCATGTAAGCCTCCAGTGACCATCATATTAGCAATCACATAATTCAAACTTGAAACCATAGGAGGAGCAAACCTCTTAATCTCAAGCTCTTATTACTGGATTATCTACTAGATAGTTAAAAAAATTTTCTTCTTCTAATATTGGCAGCCGTTGCAAAAAAAAATTAATTAATTTTTTCATCTAAATAAGTGAGAAATAACGCGAGACAATAACCATACATCACACATCTATTTTAAAACAATTTTAGAGTTTTTAGAGTAAAAATAAAGTGTCAATAGAATACTATATAAATTAGAAGTGATTTAAAAAACTTAATTTATATTATTTTAGGCTTCATGTGATGTATAAATAGCGATGTGTTGTAAAAGTGGAATTAGCCTAGCTTTTAGGAGTTATATTAATGTTTTAGTCTCGTTTTTTATTAGATATAAAGTTGAATTTTCACATTATTATTAACATATATTTTATATTATCATGTTCCAAATAAATAACTAGTTTCCTTATATAGAATAAAAATTTTATTTTTGGCACATACAATTTTAATTAAAGAAAGATAATGTATTTAGTATTTACCAATAAAATTCTTTTAATACATGTGATGATTATTTAAGTTTAGGTAGGTGGGAAATAATATGCTTAGTGTGTTTGGGAATTGGAATTATGATTGTACCGAGAATTGAATCAATTAGTGTTATATCTTAATGCCTAAGCACTTTTGTTATGGAACATAACAAACATGGATGGTAAAGAGCATTCACTGATTAGATTTTTAGTATATTTATATCTCACTTGAAAAAAAAACTTAGATATTCGTATTTTATTTATTAAATTTTGAATAACTATGTGGATATTTATTACCTAAGTCTTATTTATTATTTAACATGAAATAAAAAGATAATGTATATATTTGAGATAAATATACATATTAAATAGAATTATACATGTTATACATATGTGTGTATTGTGTTAATATTAAACCTAAATCAGCCATGTCTGGAATTAAGTCCAAAATCCATTTTGTTTAGATAATCTCTCTTATTATTTGTCGAGTTCAATTTTAATTTTTTAACTATTCATTATATAAATATTAGGAAAGTTTTGTTTTTTCCAACAAAAAATAGAGGTTTTTAGAGAATTTTAAATTTTATCAAAATATATCAACAAAAAATTCTTTAAAATTAATTTTCCATTCACTTATAATTTGTTTAAATCATATTAATGTTTTATGTTAAAAAATATATATTAAAGATTAAATTTCAATAAAATTTTAACCCTAAAAATGAGAGGATCTCATTTTTAATTTGACCTCAAATATGCTCATTAATCACATTCTATATAAAAAAAATCAAGCAATATTCATGTTCTATTCATTACCCATTAAATAAAATAATTATCTAAAAAGACTTTACTCTATCAAATTTTAGTTAATTTGTCATTTTTAATCACAAGAAATACTGCTAAGTATAGGTTTTCTCATGTATTAGACAAGAAAATGCATTATAGTTTTATTTGGATTTAGATGATTTTTTGTTTGGAAGAGAATATGACCATCATATTAGTTAATTTGTCATTTTTAATCACAAGAAATACTGCTAAGTATAGGTTTTCTCATGTATTAGACAAGAAAATACATTATAGTTTTATTTGAATTTAGATGATTTTTTGTTTGGAAGAGAATATGACCATCATATTCTTAGAATCCATTAATAATTTTGAATGCAACGATTTAAATAAAAGAAAGAAAGAAAATATTTAATAGTTAAGCTGTTGTTTTTTTTCTCTTGTATATATTAAATCCAGGAGATGAGGTGATAATAAGAAAATGTTTATAGTGCTCAAGTTGTAACTAGTGATATCCTATTATTTACCCAACGAGACCTATTTTGAAGAAGAAAAATCTTATAGCACTAATTAAAGCTGTAACTAATAGCATTTTATTAGTTATTCAATGGAACAAACTCTAAAATAAAAAAGACAAATACAATTAAGAAACAAAATAAAATCCATGACCCATAAAAAATGATAAGAAAATCTCCATTTAGTATTTATCTCTCCTACTTGTATCTATTTATTTCTATAAAATATGTTTTATTAAGTAACTAATACGAAGTCACTAGTTACAATCATAAAATTCCTCAATAAAAGAACTTTTTAGCACTTAAATTATAACTAATAACATTGTATTAGATATCCATTTTAAAACCTATTTAGGAGTTCATTAGATTTTTACTCTGTCTGTTTATAAGTTTGTATGACACCTTTACTCCTCTCCTTTGTCTCCATTGTTTCCGCATATTCTTTCCGCCCTTCCTTTTTTCACTTATTTGTTTTTGTTAATCTATTGATTCTCCACACACACATTCACACTACGTGTTTGATTGAACAAAGCCTTTTGCTAAGCTGTTTTAACACCTCAAAAGCTTCTATGCAATACTGAAGCACATATCATCTTGAATGCATGCTATGTAATGCTTCATTCGGTATAGGAACACAAAAGAAAATGGATGGAGTATGCATGCAAAAGATGTCGTAGTTTGTCAGCAGTGGTTTTGTTGCTATAAACGTCACATTGGCACGATGGCTCGCTATCTATTACAGCCCCCAGATTAGATTTGCAACATGATTGATGATACTGACTTGGTTCTTCTCCGCTTTATACCCAACCCTTGACTTAAAGAAAGACTCAGTTCAAGTAATTCAATCCCCTTGGAAATGTATTTCTCATGTAGTGGTTGTTGTGCTTTGTTTCCCGTGAGAATACATGTGTCATTGTAATAAAACCTGGTTCATGTTATTGTAATAAAACCTAAATCGTTAGGTCAATTTGATATCCTACTAATTTAGGGTCTAACTTAAATTAGATTTCACATCGAATCAAATTAGAAGCTTATTTAGTTAAACTTTATCCATTTATAATTTATTTATTTAAAAAAAAATATTATTTAAATTTATTTTAAAAAATTTAAATAATATCATTTTAGGTTAACCAAGTCAAGAGTTTGATCTATGGTGTGAATTCTATGCCATTTTTATGGTATTTGAAGTTTTGGATCAAATAGCTGGAATAGCTCAGTTGGTTAGAGCGTGTGGCTGTTAACCACAAGGTCGGAGGTTCAAGCCCTCCTTCTAGCGCTTTCATTTTCCTTTTCGCCTCCTTTTTTTTTTTTTTTTGCCTGTTTCTTGCGGGCCTTTAATTATATCGTTTTTGAGCCCATAAAAAGTACATTGCACAAAAGAAAATATATTTCACAGAATATGGAAGCCATTTTCTTGGATAAAGAAGTGATCTCTTGAAGCTTTAACCATTTCTCTCCCGTAAGAATATTTATGCTAAGGTGATGAGTTAGTCTATTATTTGAACTTCGAAAGAGAAAATCTACCCTTTTAATCATTAGGTTAATCTCCTCATGTTTCTATATATATATATATATATATATATATATATATATAGTAGTAACTAGACTTGCTATGGTTAATTCTGACATTATAATTATAGTCATTTCAAATTACAAACTACTAAACATTTTTATTTATTGTATTGTTATAACTTATCCTACGCTTCAATAGCTTAACTAATTATCAAATAATGATGCTATTATTAATATTATTATAAAATCACGACTCAAAACATACATTGTTAATTTTAAAAGTAAAATAAATTCCATTTACTTTGTAATTATGATCTACTAAATAGATTTATTGAATGCACTTCAAAAATTGTCTTTTTTGTTTTGTTAATTTAGCTAATTGCATCATAATTGTGATAAAATTACAAAGAGTACAACTTTAATAAAATAAATGTTTCTTGTTGCCTTAAGGCATGTTTATTAAGAAAGATGATTTGGGTAAAATGGAAGGATGGATGAGGAATAATGGATGACTTACCTGTTGTTTGGCTAATAAAAAAGGAGAAGGATAAGAGTTAATTCATCCAAATTAAAAATATAATCTATTCAAAGTGGAAGATGAAAATAATATTATCTCATATTGGTTAGGAGATGAGAACCGTAGCTGTTTATATAATATAAGAGTCACATCTATTCTCAAAAGATATTTTTTTAATAACAAAACTTACTATGTGGCTCTAGCCTGTCAGTTTCAACGTTATTTCTTGAAGGGTCTGTCATATACAAGTATAAGCATACATTATCATCAACGACGCATGTTGATGTTATTATTCTACATCGATTAAGAGACGAGGATCTTAATTACTTATATAGCACAAGAATCACTTCTCTTCTCGAAAAACATATTTCAAGAACATAATAAATTATGCGACTTTGACTTATTAATTAAGATAGCATCTCATAATAGGCATATTATGTGTAAATATGGGTATATATAATCAAAAGAATTAAAAATTATAACTAAGAAGTGATTAGAGAGGTACTTCCAACCCTTCTTGAAATACCTATCTTTCTTGATCAATTTCTCATTCTCAATCCCTCCTTTCTCATCTATCTAAATCTCTCTTGATGGAAAAAAAAAAGTGTTGGGTAAGAAAAGAGATATTGTTCGAGTTATAAAGAAACTGCTTATGAATGACTATGAATTAATAAACAAGTATTTACACTTATTATATTTTAAATAATATGTTATTATTTCACATTAAAAACACTATAATTACAATGACTCAAGGCAAGCATAGCAAACCGATGCAGAAGATGTTAATTCTGCAAGGCAAGTATGGGACGAATGTGATATGTTTGGGTATATGAGGTTTGAGCAATCTGATTCAAGAATAAAATGGGCTAAATAGACAGTAGCTATTGTTTCCTGGGCCAAGAGATTCTTCCGAGGAAATTGTGACTTCAAAAGTAGCAAAGTTTTCGATTTCTATGAAGAGGTCCAAAAGAATCATATATAGCCTTCAAAATGTTGAGAGCCAAAACCGTGAGCGGCAGGATTCGAACCTGCGCGGGCAAAGCCCACATGATTTCTAGTCATGCCCGATAACCACTCCGGCACGCCCACGAGTTATGTTAATGGTAATACATGGTAATAATATTCTAGATATTATGTGTTGACAAACTTTCAACCACCGAAAGCAAGTCCTGTAAGCAAATCGAAGTGAATGAATAAAATATTCGAGATCATCTCAATAAGATAAACTTTGAGCATTGAGATTTAATGTCAAGACGGGACTTGTACACATGCCTAATTAATATTTGTCGGGACATTGCATGTGCATGCTACATGCATTTATTTGTTTTAATTTGTATTTTTATTGTTATTTATCAATGAAAATAGAAAATATATATATATATATATATATATATATATATATATATATATATATGGGCCTATTTAACTTCTAAGAACATTTTAAGCAAAAAAAAGAAAAGAAAAAGAAAAGAAACCCTCCATTAATTAATGACATTTAATTCAATGCACAATACAAGAAATAAATGGGATATATAAGATTTTTCTCATCCATGCTAGTTGCTACACCCACGTGGTTGTCCATAAAATCAGTCACAATTCACTGGGGTATCTCTCGGTGTCCCATAATTAAAGGAATTAAAAACAGGATTTACAAATTTAAATAGGAGCATGCATGAACATGAGCTAGGATGCGAGTAAATGTTGCAGGCGATTGGCAAAGCACGAATCACTTCACATGCCATGCTCTGCTGTTAAGGTCACGAGGGGCTATGGATCTGGTTAAATTGATGTGTTAATGCTTTCGATATGGCGTGTGGGTTTTATTTGTATAAATTTTATTTTATTAACATTTTTCTTTCATTTTTTCACCCAACAGCAGCCTAAGAAACATAATTTATATGAGTATTTGGATGCTTCTTAGGAAGAATTGTAAATTTGGGTAATTATTTGAGTTTTTTCCTTTATGTGACTCGAAGATTTTTCCCTTTCCAAATTGATTTCTGATAACTTGAATTTACAATCATTGATGATCTTATACGAAGGTTCAATCCACGAGACGAACTCTCCAAGAAATCAAAATCCAACGAAGAAAAAAGGGGCTCTAACATGGCAATAATGATTATGGAATCTAATTGTGATTAACTTTGAATAAAGTTACAATTATTAGGGCATTAATTAGTGTATTATGTTCATGTGCATTGAAGTCAGCAAGACAGGTTTAAGAAATCAAAGCACGTACTTGAAAACACAGCTCCATTGTTATACATTTTGATGTCAAGATTTTTTAAGAGTTTGAAAATCATCAAATGCTGAACCCACATGGTCCACCCGGTGCCCTACGAGGCAACAAGAGTATTGGGACATTTCATTCATCATTAAGAAAAAATGAGGACCCATTTTGTTTTCTCATCTTGTTGGAATATTGTTGGGTTGATCGTGCAACCATTAATTATAATCAATTTTCAAGTGTTGGATTAATTGAGATATATACACATAGATTAAGATGTGGAAATCTCATGTCTTAGCATATCCCTGTCGAAAGAATTTACAAGAAGAGAAAAAAATATAGAAAGTAGAATACAAGATACAATGTGGAAAAGAAAAAAAATTATAAGGTATAAATTTAATTATAAGAAAAAAATAAAGCAAAATTAAAAGGTATAAATTTAAGGATAAAGCATAAAGATAAATTTATATTAGAAACAAACCATTGAATTAATGCAATAATAATTTTCTCTATTTGTAGAGAAATATCAGGCTTGATGGCTAAACAAACTCAAAGATTAAACTAATTAAGCTAATTATAATATAATCTCAATAGAATAATACTTATTAAATAAAAACAACTCAGCATATAAAATATCTACCTTGCTTTCACAACTTCACTGCCGACGACGATATTGCTCAAATCAATTGTTTTGCTTGTGCCGATTCAGTCCTTGGATTCCTTGAAGTATTGCATTTTGTCCCTATTGTTCCTTAGACAAACATGTTGGTCCTTAACAAGGATTTCTTTTAGATGTAAACAACTACCAATTAATACATCAATCTGATTGAGAGGACTGACTGCTTAAACTCCGATCAACGAAGAATACGTCTGAAAACTTGCCCAATGGCTTCCTTGCCACTTAAAAAAAAATCCACAAATTTTACATATTTTTGGAGTTTTTTAAGTCATTAATGGTTGTCAAATAACCAATTCAATCAAATAATTTAAACTGTTAGATGAGGTTTTAAAATATGATTTATATTATTCTTTAACATAACCCCTCAAATAAAAAAAATTTGGACTTGAAACTTGCTCAAACTTATATTATTTTGTACTTATTTTTTATCAAATAAATAAGAATGGTGAGATTCGAACTCATAACTTTAACATCAAAATCTGATACTAGACGTTTATCAGTCCATACCAATCAATTATCAGAAAGTCTCATTGCAAGCCGGTAACAACTGCCATTGTAAAGAATGTTGGATTGTTGGGGAGCACAATTGCCTACACTTTTCGCACATAGGACTCTCAATGGAACATAGATATAATAATCATAGTTTTCAATTAATTGGTTTGTGGGTTTGTGTCACAGGAGACATCACAGCTCAAAGAGCATGCCCTCTAGCCAGTCTAAACAGAATCTAGTGAGCTTTATGTTCTTGTGCTTCGTATTCTTTGCGTGGGAAATCTCCTTTCTTTTGCATTTCGTTCAATCTTTTCCTGCATAAATCTAAACGTTCATCAAAATCTGATGCTATGCTAAATATGCTCCCTCGAAAAAGGAAAAAGGAAAAAGAAAAGTAGAAGAGATGATGAGGTGCTGATGTACTCTAGGCTCTCTCTAATTTTTCCTTTTTTCAGAGAAGATGTTCTATCTTTCCTTTTCCGAGAATAGATAGAAGATGTTCTTAAATCCGATAAAATTATAAAAAGAAAAAAGTGGGCAAAAAGAGTATTTCTTGAAGAAGTTTTGACAAAGACAACAGGTTGTTTTTCTTTGAAGACACTTTTTTATATTGATAATTGTTTCCCGTAAACGTTAATTTAGATACAAATTTATCAGTGCAAGACAATTAAGAATCCATTGATATTGATAATTGTTTCCCGTAAACGTTATTTTTATTTCCAGGAATGTGTATGTGTCTCTCGATGATTATATATATATAAAAAGGAATGTGTATGTGTGTTACTGTAAAATTAACATGATTATGTGTTACTTAGAAGTAAGACTGTCTTATGAAGGTTCTCACAATTTAGAACCGTAGTACCGGGCAGGTTTTTTTTTTTTTCTACGTGAAAAAAGAATGCTAGGTTAAGAAAATTCAGAACATTAGTTATTCCTTCAGTTGGTAATTTAAATAATATAAATAAAAAAATATAACAATAATAATAATAATAATAATAATAATAATAGATAAAAAGAATCAAACTTAAACCTATCAAGATTATTAAACCACTTAATATTATAATATTAAAAGGTGAAACTTTTAAAAAATAATTTTAAAAAAACAACAAAAAAGTCGTGTTAAATTGGGTGAACTCGCAAACTCTATAATCATAGGTATAAGATTGAGATAATTTCACAAAAAAAAATAAAAAAAAATTTTAAAGGAAGAATAAATTGAAATAAATCAATTAAAAAAAATCAACTCATATTAACCTTTGAAACTGGTGATTATAGTCATGAACTAGGGGTTAACCTAATAGAAGGCAAACTGGGGCAAAACTTAAAAAAAAAAGGATAAAAATAAGAAAGTATCAGCTTAAGAAAAAAAATTCAAGCAAACTCAGACAAAGCTTTTAAATCTAGTTTAATCTCTAAAATTTGTATCTCGTAAAATTCTAGACCTGACTTCAATCAAGAAACTTCATTCCCAACTAATTTAATTTTGGATGATGAAATTATGAAAAAAAAATATCAATAAAGAACTCGCAAAAGCAAAAAATATAAGAACAAATATAATGGGGATAAAAATTGATAGAAAAAAACCCAAGGAGGTTGAAATTATATATATATATATATATATATATATATATATATATATATATATATATATAATTTTAAAAATGATCTCAAACAAAATAAATAGTAATAAAAAAAATGAGGATCCAGTTTGAAAGATTAAAAAAAATCATAGGGGTGAAATTGAAAAATATTTATATTGGATAGATTATTTATAGATTAAAAAATAGTAGGGATGTATTGATAAACATTTGTAATTTTATAGATTGTTCAAAATTAAAAAAATAATAATCAAAATAAGGAGAAATAAATTCTAGGGCCGGTCTAATTTTTTTAATAGGGAGGCGCTGAATTCGAGGTAAAGAGAGAGAGAAAACTATCGTCAACATCAAACCCGAGACGTGATAGTGGCACGCGCCATCTCATTACATTAAGGGCACCAATACCTTTCAAACGCCGCTGCAGAAGGCGGCATTTGGTAGTTGGAAAACCATGCACGCGCCACCTAAACAGTGCGAAGTCGTCCACACGCGCCAACATGTTTTTTTAAAAATATTTAATATATATCAATTATAATAATATTTCCGAGTAATCTTCAAATTTATAAATATACCAATGTGAAATAACAAAAAAAAATTCTTGTGAGAGAGTATGTTGATTTTGTCTTTAAAAACATTTAAAAAATTACACTATTTTGAAAAAACTTAAAAGACCAAAACAGCATGAGTATTAAGTATTGTATTATTTTATTCTAGGATTAAATTAATAATTTTATTTTGCAATAAACAATAAAATGATTAATCCAACCTTATAATATTTGTGAAAAGTAATTATCATGATAAAAAAAATTTATCTTGCTCTCAATATCTAATTCAAAAATTTCTTGTTACAAGAATAATTTTATAATTTTACTATTAGAATGATAATATTTTGTTTCTTACATACAATAACTTTCCTTCTCACATTAGGGTTTTTTTTTTCTAATTTAATTTAATCTAGTGATGGCACCTAGCTACTCTTTGAGATCAAATTAATAATTGGAGATGCTGTCTTCTCTCATGTGATGTCGTCCTTCATGCTCAATGTACCCTAAAGATAAGTGTATGACCAGCTGGACTCCATGGTGGGCCTCCAAACAGTTACCAAGCTTCAATGGCGCATAATGATTGTAGTCAAAAACATCAACGAAATAAGTGATCAATGTCGCAAATAGTTGTTGTCTTCGTGATGTAGACAAATCAATTTATAGCTTATAAATTGGACAAAAACAAAATTGCGTACATAAACTCAATATAGGATTTGATTCCAAGTTTTCCCTCTCATTATATGTATAAATTTTGGATTTTTTTCAATGCAACCATAGAATTTATAGTTCACCAATTAGATCTCTCTCTAGTTTTCTTATTTTATTTCTATGAATAGATCAATTTGATCTTCCAAGATTCATTAAATATTGATGTTGTCCACACTACTAAAAGAAATAACATTCTCGTGGATACAATACATAAAGAATTAACCAAATTATCCATATGATCAAGAAAGTTGCATAAAAAATTACTAAACTATAAATTAGGTTCAGAATTGAACCCTCGTGCTATGAGAAAACCATTGTTTTTTTTAATAAAAAACAAAGACAATAAAAAAATGAGTCATCTGTGATTGGTTTCGCTAAAAAAAAGAACTTGCTTCCAAAAATAGGAGGCACAAGAAAAAAATGATACATAATTATATTTATTGAGAAAAGTGTTGTGGAACGCAATAACATATCAAAAGATGATATTTAGAGTGTAATAGTTTATATCGGAACCATCTTATTGTTAAGTTTTCGAAACACATACACACAGCAGAAACAGTAAATTTAAAAAATTTTAGAATTTCTAAGAATCTCGTTAGATTGATTTAGAGTTGGTTAGTGCTCATGCAAAGATACCTGAAGATCAGATGTTCTTTTCAGTTTTGGATATTTATTTCAAGACTAGGTTGTCGCAAACCACAAGTTATTTAAATTTTCGATCTCTAACAATAATTCACATGAACTACCAGTGAGAAATCTCATAAACCCTTTAAGTAGAGAGGGATTGTTATACCTTAGAGAGCTAGTTTTTTTTGTTTTATATATTTTTGTATTGTACTCTTTCACTTTAGAAAATAAGAGGCATAACATTCTATTTATAAAGAAATCTAAAAACCCTATGAATGAAAAAAATGACATTATAGCTGGCTCTCAATGAAGGCCTCTGCACTAGAGCCTTCCTAGTTAGGAGACATATTTTGAGCCCCCAAGATGACTGCTACCCTTTTTGTGAACACCATTCTGAAAATGTCTCTCACATACTCATGCATTGCTTTGTGGTTTGGAAACTCTAAAATAAAATTGTTGCTTAGAGAGGCTTGAATTGGGTAATGCCATATCCCTTCGATGATCTTCAATGTCAATGACAAGGTCTTCTATAGGATAATCATTATAAGTTTGAAAGATATGTTTGGGGGGGTTATGTTTAGCATTGTTTGGACTTTGTGGAATACCATGAATAATTTGGTATTTGAGGAAAAGCAATTTATTTGGGAGGAAATCCTGTGGTATTTGTTTTATATTGCCGCAGGTTGGATACAAAATTTGAATGCTTTATTATGGTATACAAGTGTTGAACTATACAGAAACCATGAATGCATCCCATCTTAGTCTGTTTAAGTTTGGATTCTAGTTGGTTTTTTTTTGCTGATGTGTTATTAGGAGGATTAAGCTCTCCTTTTATTTCCATGTAGTTAGACTTTGGTTTGACTACAATCTAAGTAGCTAAAGCTTTATTTTCTTTGTTCCTGCTTCCCTTTATATATATATATATATATATATATATATATATATATATATCGATTTCATAAATAAAAACAACAAGTTTGCACATCTCTTTCCCGATCTATACTTAACCATTGAAATTGTGTCATGCATATCATCTTAGCATTAAAAAGAGAGAATAATTGCAATCATAATTGGAATTTCAAAAGGGTGTTTTTTTTGTGGTTAAAAGGTGTTTTTGAAAAAAATGATTTTTTTCTAATTAATTTTTTTATATGTTTTTGGATTATTTTGATGCACTGATATCAAAAGTGAATTTTAAAAAATAAAAAATATATTATTTTAATATATTTCTAAAAGAAAAATACTTAAAAAAACAATTGTTATTACAATTTCAAACACTATCAAATCACCTCTTAATCTTTAGTTGGTCCTAATTAGGTACCAGGTCTACACTTGCACGATCAAAATCATAATTATCAAATTAGATAACCTTATTTTGGACCAATCAACAATATCACCATAATCCTAGTAAACCTTGTCACATCTAATATTTCTGTCCTAAATGGCATCGCATCCCAATCTCTTTAGTGACGAGCCAAATTGAGTCACTTTGATTATTAATAATCCAACCAACAAGTTAGGCAAAAGCTTGACTTCATCTTTTTTTGTTTAAATCATTTTTATGCAAACCAAAATGGTACCTCAATAACACAAACACACACACACACTAAAAAAAGTCCAATCAAGAAGCTCAATTCATAAGGAAAAAAAGAAGTAAACTTAATTTAATCTTCTAAATATATAACCTGTAAAATCTCAAACACGAGCTCAATCAATAAACATAATTCTCAACAAAAAAATAAGCCAAAAAAAGCGATGTTAACTTGTGTTAACCTATTAAACTTGTGACCCAAGTCATTTGACTAGAAACACCAAATTTCAAAAACCTCAAAGTCTAATTTTCAACTAATCAAATGTTGAGTGATTTGAAAAAAAATATCAATCATACAAAAGGATAAAACAAAATTAGCAATTATAAGCTCAACCTACCAAACCTAGAGATAAGGTTATGAGATCGGAAACCTAATAGAAAGAAAATTAAAAAAAATTATGAAATCCAATTTTAAAAAAACCATCATTAACTTATGAAAATCTTGACCCGAGTCGTTTGACCAAAATCACTAAATATAGAAAAACCACGAAACTCAATTCTTAACAAACTAAATATTGAATAATAAAATTAAAAAAAATCTAACCACACAAAAAGGATCCAAAAGAAGAAAGAGTAGTTAAAAGCCAAAAAATAGGTGTGAGCCTATCTAAGTTAACCTACCAAACTCACAGGTCAAGTCATGAGATCAAGATAATTTGGTAAAAAGAAAAACGAAGAAAACTACAAAGCCTATTTTGTTAAAAAAAATCAATGTCGAGTAATGAGATCAAAAAAGAAAACAAGTAAAAAAACAATGTCAACCCGTGTTAGCTTATAAAACCTGTGACCCGAGCCATTTGACAAGAAACACCAAACCTGGAAAAACCATGAAGCCCGATTTTCAATAAACCAAACATCATATGATAAAATTAAAATATATACACACACACACACACACACACAAAGATCCAAGAGAAAAAAAATAACAATTAAAAGAATGATGATCATATTTGAAAAAAAACAAAAAAAAAACAAATGAGAGGATGAATAATTTTGGATTAAAGAGTTAAATTAAAAAGAAAAATTATATTCACAATATAATTAAAAGAAGAAACCACCAAAAAATAAGAAATAAATTAAAAAATATAATTTTTTTATTAAAAGATGACATTGAAAACAATTGAAATTTTACAAAAAGGGCAAGAAAAAATCAAGAAATAAAGAGATTCAAGACCAAAATTGAAGAAACAAAAAAATAATAAATTTATATTGAAAGATAAAACTGAAAAAAATAAAATAAAAACCTATAAAAAAAACTAAGGACAAATATTACAAATCAAAGGAATGAGAACCAACACTCAAATCGTGTAACTAAGAGAACTACCATGAAATCTTAAATAGTTTGCATGAATTTCAAGAGAGGAGAGAAAAGATTAGAGAAAAAGAAAAATATTGTCGGAGACAATCCGGCGAGAAATAACAAACACGTGTTGTCTTTCGAAAAAGAGAACGCCACGATAAATCTAATAACATGATGGAAGAAAGTTTTTTAACAACTAAAGTCAGCTGCACGCACCATCTAAAAGCGATGTAACAATTGACATGTGGAACACATGCGTTAATAATTTTTTTATTTTTTTATAAAATTATAACATTACTTTTAGGATGAAATAATTATTATAAAAAAACCTTTATAAAATTACATGAAAACCCTTAAAGCCATGCCTTGAGAATCTTGATTATAAGGACAATTGGGTTGTAAGTCATTACATTCTGTTTAAAAAGTAAAAAAAAAAAAAACATCAAGTTATCCCTTAATAAATATAAAATAATAGATAAATAATGTAAAAAGATCATTCTACGCATAAAACCAGTTCAATTGATTTTATTTTTTTTCAATGTAAAAACTATCAATTCACTATGTACAATGTTTTTATTTATAATTACCTAATTAGCCTTCTTAGGTACCATTCTCATATATATATATATATTAAAGAGTCTGTCCTTGTTAAAATAATTTATTTTACAAGTATTCCAACGAGCTCGAACCATAACAGCCATCAAGGACTATTCATTTAGCCATGCAAAAATCCACATCATCCTTGAAGAGTCTGTCTACATTGCTATTTTGTTATTTTAAGATTTCTTGACCGTTAATTAAAAAAGCGAAAGCAAATAACATGAGAAATTGGGTCAGATTTATTAGGTAGAAAAACCAAACTTGATGTCAACTCAACTGTGAGAGTAAATTATAATTAACTCATTTCTAAATATATTTGTAACCTAACCATTTTCATCCATTTCATGGTATTTTCCAATTTACTTGTTTTTTCAAGAAATAGAGAAAACAAAATAGATAATATGAAAATATACTATAAAAAAACCCTAGAAAAAACAATCTCATTTATAATCTAAATCAACATATACTATAAAAAAAACCCCATATAAATAGACAATTACTATAGTAAAATAATCTTTTTCTTTGTTTTTATTAAAAAAAACATATCAACTCATATCCAATAATTTTAAAAGTATAAAGTAAGGCGAATTATGATAATTTATAGGATTAAGATGATACCCTTTTCTATTATAATCCCTTTGATTTTCGAAATTAAATTATTTCTCTCCCTTGCTTTGCAGAGACCTTGGATACTGAAAGCTTGAATCCATGGACATTTCAAGCGGCAGATCGGCTCATGAAACACTTTTTTATATATATACTTTGATAATGTTTGTTATTATAGTAGTTTTTGTTTTCTATTTAAATATAAAAAAATTAGTTATTCAAATAACTTTTGCTTTTTTATATTGAATATAAAATTATATTTCAAATCTTAATTTTATAAAATTTAAAATAATTTATTTTTCATTCATTAAGACCTGCTTTTTATATATTTTGCATGTAAAAATTTATTTTACATCAGTTTTATTTTTTAAAATATATATTTTTAATCATAATTAAAAGTGTTTTCTTAAAATATTTTTTTAAATTATTTTTACAAAACTACCATAATATTAAATATAATATAATATTTTGTACATTATAATAGTTTTTTCAATTATTATTTCAAAAGACAGCATAAACTGTAATTTTTTTTAATAAATTTTAAAAAAGAGGTGGTTACGAGGTGGCAAGACATTTGGATGGTCACCAAACTACAAAGCAATCCTTGGTATGATTTATGTCCTAATCAATTTCTTTTCTTGTCTGAATTTTCATTCTCCCGTACAAAAAAAAAAAAAAAAAAAACCCATAAAAGTCACAAGCTTCACCTCTTATTTCCCTCTTTTAACAGATAACATAACACCCAATAATACACCTTTGCCCCATTCATCATATCTCTTTCCTATTGCCTACTAATCATTCTTAATTCTCAACCTAATCTGAAAAAACACTCATTAACCCACAATCTTCCTGCTTGGTACCCTCTCTTCTTTTAATGGTATTTGTTTATTTAGCTCCATCCAATGATGCACAAGGCTTGTACTTGTGGGTGCTGTTTGTCCGCTTCTAAAACAGCAGGAAGAATCTCTCTTTCCCTACAAAAATCAACTTCTTTTCTCTTAATTATTAGTAAAGTATCAACTAATACCAAACCCCAATGAAACCCTTTTCATTTTTATAGGTTAAGCTTCAAGGAAAATACACATTCATCTCTCTCCTTCATTTCCACCTTCTCCCTCTAATCTAATCTAGTCAAGGCTTCACCTATACATACATACATTACATTAATTCATGTACACAAGGACCATAACCCATTAAAGTCCATCACTCCATCTCTTTCTTTCCCATCTCTCTCTCTAGTCTATGTAGATTAGTTAGGCAAATTCTCCACCACCCTTGAAGCAAAGGAGGCATCAGCTTTAACTTTTTTATATTCTCTCTCTCTCTTTTCTGGTTTTTGGGTGTTCGTGCATTCATTGAGATCTGTTTCAAAATGGGGTTCCTTGAAGGTTCTTGTTTAAACACAGAAGAGCCACCAAATAGCTCTACTAGTGATGCTCTGTCCACTGCTACTTTCAGAGCCAAAGACCAATACTTTGAGCATCATTATGAGCGAAAAATGAAAGCTTTTTTGTCAAAAATGTTTTGGCAATTTGGTTTGGCCTGTTTTGTGCCAAATGAGAGTGATGAAACCAGTAAGGGAAGTAATAAGAAGAACGCAGATTTAGAGCACAACAAGGCATGGTTGTTGGCAGAGTCTGGTGGCTGTGGTGGTGCAGAGTTAACAAATGCTGATCCACAATCAGTTCACTCTTCTTTCAGGTTCAGTTTATGCTCTCAAGTTGAGCTTGAGTCAATGAACATGAATTCTTCAGCTACTGTTTTGATGGTGAATTTGGACAATGGATTGAATGAGACTAGAGCTAAAGAGCTTAAATGGAGGAGAATTCAGTCGCTTGAGAGAAGTATCTCTCCAGTTGCAAATTCTTTGGTCAGATTCAGTTATAGTGAAATTCTTGCTGCTACTAATAATTTCTCAAAAGGTATGAAATGGGATAACTTCTGTTTTTTTTTTTTTTGAATCTTAAAGCTTGTTTCTTTTTTGAGATTTTGATTTGTTTTTGTTGTGATGGGTAGGTAGAGTTTTGGGAAGGGGAGCTTTGAGCTTTGTCTTTAGAGGTAAAGTTGGGTTCTTGAGGACTGCTGTGGCAATTAAGAGATTAGACAAGGAGGATAAAGAGGCTTCAAAGGCATTCTGTAGAGAATTAATGATTGCTAGTTCTCTTTACCACTCAAATATTGTGCTTCTTGTCGGGTTCTGTATTGATCCAGATGAGGGCTTGTTCTTGGTGTACAGATATGTATCTGGTGGCAGCTTAGAGCGCCATTTGCACGGTATACTTTCTTGTTCTTTAATTTGGGATTTTGAAATTTGATTGAATTTTTGGAATTTTAGTAATTTTTGGAGTACTACCTTTTGTAGATAAGAAGAAAGGGAAGGGAGGAGTTAAGGGTTCTTCAGGCCTTCCCTGGTCTGTGAGATATAAGGTTGCACTTGGAATTGCACAAGCAATTGCATATTTGCATAATGGAACTGAAAGATGTGTTGTTCATAGAGATATTAAACCCTCAAATATACTCCTTTCTTCCAAGAAAGTTCCGAAGGTAAGGGCTTGTTTCATGGATTACAATCTCTTATTTAAGTGGTTCTATGGTATTCAGAATCAATTTAAGCTATGCATGTTATTTTTATTGATAAAAAATGACAATTATGCTTGCAGTTGTGTGATTTTGGTTTGGCTACTTGGACTTCTGCACCTTCAGTCCCTTTCCTTTGTAAAACTGTCAAGGGAACATTTGGGTATGAACTGCAACAAACTTATGACAAAAGAAACCATATATGTTCTTTTTAATGGTTCAACAAATTTATTCTTTTTTTTCCTCATTTGCTGATATAAATCTTAAATGTGCAGCTACTTGGCTCCTGAGTATTTCCAGCATGGGAAAATATCCGATAAGACCGATGTGTATGCTTTTGGTGTGGTCCTATTGGAACTAATTTCTGGAAGGAAGCCAATTGAAGCAAGGAAGCCACTGGGGGAAGAGAATTTGGTCCTATGGGTAGGTTACTGAATTAGTTTCCTTTTAACTTTCCATCAGTCCCTTTGACTTGATGTTTGAGTGAATGGCCCTGCTATAAGCTTCCATAGATAAATAGGGCTTTCTGTTACTCAATGCCATAATCTACAAACCACATTCTGAGCATAACTATTAGATTAGGTCAAGACTTGAATCAGATGTTGAGCAAATAGCGTTTCTTTGTAAACTTTAAGCAATATAACTTGCTTTGTTAGGATGGAATTGTTCTGTCCTCTAGTTCTATGAACAGGGATTTTTGCATCATTTTTTCTCTGCTGGTCCTAGGGAAATGGATTGGCAGTGAAACTGCTATGATACTGGCATCTAGGATTCTAGGCTTTCGCATGACTTTATCAATTCTTTCTAGTTTACTTTCAACCTCAACTATCCGACTTCTTTAGCCAAAGCATGAACTATTATGCAATTTTCACCCCAGAATCATGCACAAATTGACCAAATTTCTTGTAGCTGATGCATCATGTGGAGGATGAGTTTGTTTTGCTGTCTCATGGTTTACTATTTTGAAGAATTCTATCAAGGTTAAACTTCACTATGATTTTTGCCTTCATCTCTAATAAAATCATGTGCTGTTGCTTTGGCAACAAGGTCACTCATATTAGGATTTGATTGCATTATGAAAAATCATTTTGACATGAGTAAGTAGCAAACAGCTCTATCTTAGATATCGGCCATTTTTTCACAACATGATGACATTTGTGCCTTTATTATTGGACGTGAAATTGACATCATGGACTCTGCAATCTTTTTGCAGGCTAAACCCCTGTTGCAGAAGGGAAAGGAAGCCATTGAGGAGTTGCTTGATCCACGACTTAAATGCACTTTGAGAAATACAACTCAAATAACCCAGATGATCCAGGCTGCCACTGCCTGCATAAGCAATGAAGAATCTCGAAGACCAGGAATAGACGAAATTATTGGCATATTGAGAGGTGAAGAACTACCAATCTACTCAAATAGGAAGAAATCCAATTTTTCCGGGATTATAGATTGTTACCCTCAACTACAGCAGACAAAAAGTGAGATGAATAGTCACTTAGCTTTGGCTATGTTAGGAGTTTCAGAATTTGAGGATGATGACCACCTTTATTGTCGTTAAAAAAACATGGTATATTCAACTTTCTGATTTTTCTTTTTGGTGTTTTTGCTTGGCGAGAAAGAATCCTAGAAATCAGAATCAAAAACAGTGTTGAAATTGTAAATAGGAAAAAAGAATTTGCTGAGAATTGTGTAAATAGCTTCCATTTGGCTGCCTCAGCTTCAATGGCAAACATGATTTTAAGGTTAGACTTCTAATATTATATTCTTCGAAGCAATGTGCTGATTTTCTAGTTATCTTCCCTCTCTGATTTTAAAGATCCTGAGTAATAGATTCATTTCAAGGTTAGACGTCTTATTGTATATTTTCTTAAACACAGTATGCAGTTTGACTTGTTTTCTTTACTTGTTGATTGCAGAAAAGCTTGAATGTATGCATTTATCGTTTGTGCCTCTGTGTGTGTGTGTGTTGTGGCCTGAATTAGTGGAACAAGACAAGTTTGAATCAAGAAATGTGAATTCTGAATTCTCGAGGCCATAACTTGAATCCAGCATATGGTTTTTGAATGAATCTTCCCACATCACCGCAGAACTGGAAGATCACACTGTAGTAAATAGCCAAGGAATTGAACATCCTATGACCCATAAAACGGTACTATGGTCATTTTTTTCTGTGCATCTAAAATGTTCTGAAACAGGGGCCATATTTTAGTGGGGATTAGAAAGCATGCAAGGGGCAACGTCTATTTTTTACCACAGAACCGCTTAGCTGTTGCGCTATCACTTTCAGAATACTCAAGAAACCAAATTGCTCATATAGAAACATGAGGTGATAAAGATGTTTGTGTTGTAACTACCAAACCATGTCCGTGTCAATCAAAATTCAGATGGACTTAGCCTCTGCCTTTCACAATCACGAATTACATTACATCCCGAGTAAAAAATAACAGTGCAAAGAAAAGGAAAGGATATATGTTGTAACATTAAAATATCTTAGCAACATCTTTCATCAGGCCACTGTTAGCCTTGGCAAAATCTAAGAACTCCTGGAATGATATGAATCCATCACCATCAGTATCAATCTCAGCCATCATGCGCTTGATCTCCTCTGCTGTGACTGAACCGAGGGTCTTCAAGCAATCGCCGAGCTCTGCTGCAGAGATTTGGCCATCACCATTCAAGTCGAAACGCTTGAAAATGCGCTCCAGCTCAGGCCTTTCGTCAGCCATGTTGGTGTGAGTGTGTTTTGGATCCTAGCCTTGTAATTTTGAACGAGGATGACTGGGAGTTAAAGGAGCTGGATTCTTAAAGGGATGATAAGCGTCTTCAACTTTTAAGGCCATCCAATGAACTCGGAATAGGAACGGTTCACCTGAAAACTCTCAACTATTTGTCGACAGATATCCTTGGGTTGAACTAGACCAATCTAAACATAGAAATTGTTTAAAGAAACGACAGAAAAATCAGGACAAAACATTGGATGTCAATCATTTGACACAATCACTAACTATTTGTTGTTTTCTTGACGAAGTAGAAGGCAGGACACAACTCCCACAGTGAAAAATAGGATATGTTATCGGTTAAAACAGTCAGCTTGTCAAATAATGCAGAGTTATAATTATAGTGATACTACTGTAGATTTTTTTAAATTTTTTTTGAATCACTTGGACTTGTGTACAGGAAAATGTCTCAATTTTGATAGGAACTAATGGGAAAATTCTTCTGTTGTCTCAACAATATTAAGCACTTCATCACAACTTGATTGAGTTTAGATTTCCACTTGGAGGTCTCAAAGTTAGAATAATGTTCAAATACCGAGAGACTTGAGATTAATTAAAATTAAAAACTTTAAAAAAAAAAACTAAAAGAGAATGAGAAGCTATCGTAGTGGACATTTCCCTATTCATTGAATAATAAAGTGATGAAATTGCTTTTAATTGTTTTTTACAAATTGTATGGGTTAGTTTGATCATTTCTTTTATAAAATTACTAATTAAATTCTAAAATAAAAATATATAATACCTATTACTCAGACCTTTTTGTTTTTTTTTTAAATAGTATAATTACTTTGATACCCTTGAAGATAAAATCAACTTAATTCTCTCACAAAGATTTTTTTGTTATTTTACATTGGTTTTATTGTAGATTTGAAGGTTGCGTTGCCCGTGCCATCATGTGGACAACCCCTAAGCCATTCGGATGGCGTGTACGAGGCCTTCCAACCACCAAACATCGCCTTTTGAAATAATGTTTGAAAGGTCTTGACACCCCAACCTGATAGGTGGTGCATGTTTCAAAATTTTGGATGATTTGGTGTTAGCGACCATGTTTTCCCTTCTTCTCTATCTCTCTACCTGGATTTTCATGTCAATCCTTTAAAAATTCCAGAATAACCCTTTAATTTGTTGATTCTTCAGATTTGATCTCTCTTTTTTTATTATAATTTTTTTATTTGGAATAATTTATAAATTTTATTTTCTTTTCCAATTTCATCCTTTTTCATCTTTCAAATTTTGTTCCTCTTATTTTTATTATTATTTGTTCTGTTTAAAATTATTTTTTAAATTACTTTTATTTACTAGTTCACCTTTTTTAATTTTTTTTCCTATCAGATTTGATCCTCATTCTTTTGATTGTTAATTTTTTTGCTTTGGCAAGTTTTTTAAATTGATATTTTTAAATTGGTTTGTAATACACTTCTTGATTGAACCCGGATCCAGCGTTTCACAGGTTGTAGGTTTTAAAAATTTGACCAAGTTTAGGATGTTTTTCCTGGTTCACTCGGTTTTTTTCCCTTTATCTAAGCTATCTTTTTCTTATTTCATCATTCAGTATTTATTCAATTGGAGACTGAGTTTTTTTTTTTAGCTTGCTTTATGTGGAATTTCTTGTTGGTCTTGAAAATGACTCGATTATCTTGGATCTTTCTGTGGAATTTCTTGTTTTTTTATCATTTATTTAAACTTATTTATTTTAATTTTATCATCCAATATTTGATGTATTGAAAATTGATCTTCGTGCTTTTTTTCCTTTCCTTTCAAGTAGTTTTTTTTCTTTTTTTTTTATGAGGTTATCCCAATCTTATGTATATTGTCACGAAATTTGTGAGTTAACCTGGTTTAACTTTTTTTTTTGTTACTTTTTTTTTTAATTTTGCCCTTCAATATTGGGTTTTTCTATACTTCAGATAAGCTCATGTCAGGTTCTTTTTACTTTTTTTTTCATTGTTGTTTTTTTGTTAATTTATTTTTTGTTTGCATTTTTTATTCATATTATTTAAATTACCAATTAATTCAATGACTCGTATCTCAATTTTGTTTTCTTTTAGCATTTTTGAAAAAACATTTAACCAACCTGCGGCAAAGTGTGGATCACAAATATAGTTTGCACTCGGAGATCTTAGGTTCAAATCTTGTAAGAATAGGAGATGTTGCTTCATTTTGTAGTTTAAGATTAGCTAATTCATATGCGCTATGTTGCGGGTCATGTCAAGTTTTTATTGAACATAAAAAAATACTCAAATGTTGCTAATATTATTTTTAGAGGAAAAAAATCTAAATCGTGTGAGAATTGATCCAATATAATTCAATTGACTTTACATATCCAAAAACAACCTAGAGGACCTGTAAAAACAGTTTGACTAAAAAAAATTCAATATGATATCTTTTTTAATATTAAGATAAGAACATATTGTATTGACTTGGGTCAATACAAGTTAACATGTTAAATTCGCAATCCAGGTTATGAGACTATGATAACCTCATAGAAAATAAATCAAAATAAATTATGAAGCCTAATTCTCAATTATCTCAATGTTAAATGATGAAATTAAAAAAAAATCAATAAAAAAGGACCTAAAAAACAACCCGAGTTAACTTGTCAAACTTGCGATTCGGGTCATAAGACCGAGATAATCCTATAAAAAATAAATCAAAACAAATTACAAAATCTAATTGTAATATCCCACATCGATGGGTTAGGGAGTAGTAATTGGTCTTATTAAGAATGTTGGTTGCTGACTTGTTATACGCGTTTTGGGGCATCAGACTTAGAAGTGGGCTCGCATCACCAAGAACAAAACCGTGAGGGCGGTAAGGCCCAAAGCAAACAATATATGGCAGGTTGGGTCAGACTGTTATAGTTGGTATCAGAGCCGACCTCACTTGTTGTCCGGTTGTGCTGACATGGTCGTCGGGCTCCTTAAGGGGGTGGATTGTAATATCTCACATTGGCGGATGAGGGAGTGGTAGCTGGCCTTATTAAGAGTGTTGGTTGCTGACTTGTCATACGTGTTTTAGAGCGTCAGGCTCAGAAGTGGACCTGCGTCACCATGAACAAAACCGTGATGGCGGGTAAGGCCTAAAGCGGACAATACATAGTAGTTTGAGCCGGGCTGTTACATTAATTCTCAATCATCCTAATGTTAAAATATGAGATTAAAAAAAATCAATTAAAAAAACATAAAAAATAACCTGAATCAATCCGCTAGACTCAATACTTGAGTCATAAGACAAAGATAACTTTTTAGAAAGAAAATTTAAAAAAAATGACTTAATTTAACTCGGGTTAACCTACCAAATCTGTAACTTTGATCATAAGACTAAGATAACCCCATAAAGAATAAATCAAAACAAATTATAAAACTCAATTTTCAATCGACACAATGTTGAATAAAGATATTTGTAAAAAATTAATTAAAAAAATGACACAAAAAATAAGTCAAGTCAATCCGGGTTAACTCGTTAAGCATTATTCTCAGGTCATGAGGTTGAGATAACTTAATAAAAGTAAATTAAAATAAATCATAAAGTCTAATTTCAAATGAAATACAATATTAAATGATAAAACTAGAAAAACAAAGTCAATTAAGAAAAAAAACAATTGAGTCAACTGGGTTAACCCACTAAACTTGCAACCTGAATCATGAGACTGGAACAATCCAATAAAAATAAAATCCAATGTTGAAAGATCCGTAACCCGAGTCTTGGGACCGAGATAGCCTATTAGAAAGAAAATTAAAAAAACAACTCGATTTAACTGGAGTTAAAATGTCAAAACCTGCAACCCTAATAATGAGATCAAGATATCCTTATAGAAAGCATATCAAAACAAATTACGAAACTCAATTTCCAACCGATCCAATATTGAATGATTAAATTTTAAAAAAAATTAAAAAAATTAACACAAAAAACAACCTAATTCAACTTGGGTTACTTGTCAAATATTATTCTCAGGTCATGAGATCAAAATAACATAATAGAAAACAAAGAAAAAAAATTATAAAGTCTAATTCTTAATCAACCCAATATTAAAGGATAAAATTAAAGAAAAAAAGTTAATTAAAAAAAATCTAGTCAACCAAATTAACCTCCAAAACTAATGATCTGTATCACGGGAGTACAATAACTTAATATAAAAACAAATCTAATATTAAAAAATAAAATATTAAAAAAACATTGATAGAATAAAAATCAAAGAAAAAAACAAAATATTATTCCAATAAATAGCATAACCCGCCTTCTTTTAGGTTTTTTTTATGTGTCATAGAAAAACAAGATATTTGAGTTCAAATCACAGTTATTAAACCCGAACCGGCCCGACGGGTCGACCCAAGATCCTGTCGACCTGGTGGCTAGACCAATCCTGGTTTGTTAAAAGATCAGCCGGTGCAATAACCAGGCAAAACCCGGTCGACTCGATGAGTCGACCCATGACTCAGGCGAACTCGAACGAGACCCTTTTTTTTTTCAAATGTAGTTTTTCTCCTCTACCCTTTTTTATATTTTTTTTAGTTAGTTATTAACACTTTTTAAAATTCATTATATAAATATTAGAAAATATTTTATTTTTTTAATGTAGAATTTGAAACCCTGTAGTATAGATTAGATGTTCCAAAAAAAAAAATTATTTTTTCAACATGGAATTTGAAGCCCTTTTGTATATATACTCTATGTTCACAAGAAAAAGTTATGTTTTTCTAATATGGGATAAAAAAAACATTTTTAATTTAAATAATTCAACTTAAAAGAATAGCATGGTATCTTTTCAATTTGGGATAAAAAACTTTTTAAAATATTCTTTTAAACTTCATTATTTACAATATGTATAACCTATATTCACATGGATTTTTTCTTAATTTTTTTATATAAAATATTAAAATTTTAAATATTTTTTAAAATTTTTTCAGGTTGACCCTTAAAACCTGAAACCCGACATCTTGCCGGATCAACCTGGTCAGGTTTGATAATGATGCACAGTATTAAGCAAACTGACAATATTGGCTTTACAGTTGTGCAGATGTGAGTCATACCAAGGCGAGGATTTCTTACAGGAAGCCAGTGGGAAGAAAAATAAGGATTATACTTCAATCATGAAACTTGACCGTTCTTGTCAGAATTTTTTGTTTATTTTTCTGTTTATAAGATGACAGCCTAATAGACTTTAATCAAAATTTTGCAGGCCTTACTCGTCAAGAAGCCTTTACTAGCAGGGAGAGACATAAATTGCAGAGAAAGGCAAGACATCACAAAATTATAAATTTTATTTTATTGGCGATGTACCTCAGCTGAATGTTTACAATATGGTGCGATACAGGGGGGTTGATGTGATCCCCAGGATTGAAATGATTTCACTCAACAGATTGTGGTAAAACTTGCATGTTACAACACTGAGCTGGGTAGCTATGTTGCAAGTTATTGGAGTAAATAGATCCTACTCTAGCACCATCCATCATTGCAAGAACTGTCGAACGATCGAAAGAATTGGCATGGAACTTGTTACGTAATCACAGAGATCACAAAAACTCTATCCAACAAGCTGAATGATGGCACTGTTCACAGCTTCTCTGGTTGGCAAAGCTGGAATGGCACCTCTCTCCTTCACAGTCAATGCACCACAGGCATTCGCAAACTTGAGAGCTTCTTTCAATCGGTCCTCATTCTTAAAGATTAAAAGAAGTCGATCAGTGTGAAAGTGCATTATAAAGTTAAAAGATAAAGTACACTGTTGTTTAAAAGCATAACTGTGAAAACTAAGCATGACTTGCACTAGTTTGCACAACAATAACCTGGATGGGACCGGAAACCATGCATACATAGAAAACTGGTTTTTTTCAGATGATCTGAAAGGGGGAAATTATCAATTTGGAGAAGTTCTTGACATTGTCCAGCTCTATGAATTCCTTGCATGATTATAACTAACTCCCTATCAAATATCATACCTTCCAAGTACAGCTGAAGATCAAGTTTCTTCAATACAATGGAAGAAAGCACTTTATAATGGTTATATGGTTGACACAAAGCTAGGATTATGCAATACATATCGACAAACTAAACTGCATCATGACGAAGATACCAAATGCATGTGTAAATTTGTGCTTGCACACGCACAGCAGTATTGACCTGAAGATACTACCATTTCTTTAATCTAATTGTTAATGGCATTACCTGGAGCAAGGAGAGATCCTTAGCTAGTTGTGACAATATTCCAGCAACAAAAGCATCCCCAGCACCAGTGGTGTCCACAGCATCCACCTTTAAACCCTTCACTCTCCCACTGAACTCCTGAAAACATATAAGATAATGAAAATTTAGTCACAGAGATATTAAAAGAAAACATTATCTCCAATATAGGAGGGAAATATCACAAGGCATTAGCACTATATTAGGCCAATTAGTTTTAAAAATCACAGTGCATTTTCACTTAATTTATGAGTCAAATCCTCTTGAAAGACAGCCTTTTAGAGCTGCCATCAGCAAAGAAAACTTTTATAGGCAGATAAGGTTTTCTCAAATTGCAGTTTTATGGAAAAGTTGATAAGAAAAAGGTCCGTCACAATATTCAAAAATCTCCAATTCACTCTATATTGCAATATTTAGATCGATCTCTCTCATGCCTCCTTTCCTCTTTTTTTCAATTCTTTTAAGTTCCTGTAAGTAACATGTGATTGGAGTGTTGGATGTGCATTCTTATTTCAATTCCTGTCATCATCCAAACTCAAAGCAATAGCACAGGAACTATTTCTCATTGACATGCATGGGATAGGAGCACATGGGATGGTCTTGTAAGTGTCAAAAGTAAATTTTTAAAGACTAGATTTCTGGTACTTACTTTGGTGTAATACCTGCAACCCTCCGGTCCCTCGGTGACAAGAAGCAATTTAAGATTTGGATGGAATAGCTTCTGAACAACAGCATCATCATATGGATCTTCTCCTTTAGTCAAGAAAGATATCTCTTCTTCACTTATCTGGAAGACATAAACAAGATGTGACCATCAGAGTGATATTTCTATCTGCATTACACCATGCCTCTAAATTAGGGGAAGCAAAAAAATTGCCAACAACAATAAGGTAATTTATCTACTCAAGATGGCATGTTACCTTGATAATATCAGCAGTGTCCCAAATGCTCAGGATCCCTTCTCTGGCACTCTCAGCAGAAGGCCATAGTGGAAGCCTCAGGTTAGGATCGTAGGACAAAAAAACACCTGCATCCTTAGCAACTTTTGCTGCTGCAATGTGGGCTGACTTGCATGGCTCTGTTATAAGACTTATGGAGCCATAATGAAATATTTTTGCCTGCCAAGGTACATAAAAAGGAGAAAAATGATTTTTTTATGTAACAAAGGATTTTTTGTGCTTTTAAGTTTTAAATAAATACTACAAGTATAAACCCTTGCATACCTTTCTAATCAAATCTAAATCAAGTTCAGCTTCTTGAAGTAACATATCTGCACTAGGATTACGGTAAAACATGAATTCACGTTCCCCGTCACTTCTTAATGTAACAAAAGCTAAAGCAGTCCGTGCACCAGGATCGAAACGCATCCCTTCATTGTTCACATTATTCTCCTTTAATATTTCCGCGAGCATGTATCCAAACTCATCTTCACCAACCTGTGCATGTCGTACAAAAGATTCAAGATCTGAGAGGATCGATGACAGATAAAATTTCTATGGTTAATTTTTGTGAAAAATATATGTCAATAAGATAATATAAGCAGGGTATGGCATGCTACAAAACTGACGCGCTGTTAAATTTTAGAACGAAGAGGGAACAGGTAATATTTTGTCAAGAATGCACTAGGTTGAAAGAATGATCAATAGAACTAAGTTGTTAACGAGGAAAATTGTTGTTTGACAGCTCCTTGCATTTACAGATTGATTCTATCTCCAGCTATCCATAGCTCTATGCAAAGGACTTTAATTCAACCTCGGAGAGGTGGATGACAGCTTTTCACCTTCATATAACATGAATGCCTAGGACGTATGTTTGTGGATAGTGGATGCTAGATAAACTTGTTATGTCAGATAAACTCAGGAAACTCCTGAAATCAGCTTTGCAACTTAACTTTCTATTAAACATAAATAATGTATGTGTAACAAGAAAAGGAGTTCTGTGTCTCAAAGCATTAAAGAAGGAGAAGGGAAACATAAATGACACTATAATAGGATTCTAACTTGAATACTACAATCCTAAATTACCAAGCCCCAGAGAATCAAAAAACCCGTTGGCAGATTTTTTTTATCAACTCCTCAACAAATTGGCTACATGGGCATCTGAAAAACGACTTCATCCTTGCTTTCTTATTTTCTAATCATTGCCAGAAACATTGATCATTATTGTTACAATGGTACCTTCCCTATAAATGCCGACGAGCCACCAAGTCGAGCAATACCAACAGCAACATTAGCAGGCGCACCTCCTGGAGCCTTCTTAAATGCCGGTGCATCAGACAATGAAAGTCCACTAATGGTTGGGACAAAGTCAATTAGCATTTCCCCAAAACAAACCACAAGAGAGGAGTCTTTCGTTTCTGGTGAACCATCACCTCCGAATGCTTTACCTGGATTACATAAAATAGGAAGCAAAAGAAAGAGCCAGGAGTATCATAAAAAGTTATAACAAGTTGGAAACATAAAAAGAAAAGTTTCATATTTCCAAATAGATAGTAAAAGCAGAAATGAAATGAATTTGGTAAAGAAGCTGATGCCTTAGGGAATTTGCACTATAAAGGCAAAACATTAATTATTTCCTCTTGTTCTTCCAGCAGAATTCATTTCACAAAATGGTAGAATAAAGCAATTAGAGAACTTGAGCCCTTCATGATATGGCATCTACAAGACCGAGACTTTATAAGGTCCCTAAAAGCTAAAAAGATTGTCTATGGACTCTTTTGAATTGATCACTTACCAAAAAAAAAAGAAAAGGAAAAATCAAAGCTTGAGATTCACCTTGATGTCCAATTTTCTATTATGAGACTAAAACCGATGGAATCCAAAACTTCAATTCACAAGACATGGGCACTCATTTCCAACTAGAACCCGTGAGATTTAGACTGATTGTGAAGAACCCATTAAAGAAAAACACATTGACGTGCATCAAAACTCAAGATAAAGTAAACTAATCTCTGGTTCCAAGAAACAAAATTTCTTACTTTGGAAGCTCAATCGAGGAATGGAAACCAAAGGGGGGCAAGAAAAAGTTGAGGCTTTAACATTCCCACGTCTGAAACAAAGTTCTTGACGAGAAGACAAAGCCACACCACCTAAACAAAAAGCAGTAGAGTGGAGAGCAGCCATGCACCTCAAAATCAAAACTTGAAGCAAAATTTGGTTGCTTTTCTTTTTTGATCTGATCAGCCGGCTGGGTATTGGTTCTTAGTTGTTAGGGAGAGATAGGAGGTGTTACGAGGCGTATAGGGAGTGTTGTTGGATAAAAACTATGGTGTTTGAGATTTGAGCGGAGGATGCAAGGGAGTGAAGTAGTTTGCTGTGGTGTCAGTTTGTAGTTTTTGGACAAGACTACTTCAGTTACTCTTGTTTTGCTATGTTGTCACTTAAAAGAATTATATCCATCTAATTTATGGAATTGCTCTTGTTTAGAAAAAACTCATTATTGATTTACATAAAAGGTTGTGTGCTTCTTCTTCAGTTTTTTAGGTTGAATGGTCATATTGCGATTAGAGATGTTCAGATTATACATTGTTTGAGAGTTATACTTGAAGTCAAATGGTTTTTAGTTCGAGGATTGACTTTGCAAAAAACTATAGTTTATTGGATCATTCAAATTGGATACCGAATTAATTATTTTTATTAAAAATATATTATTAAAAATAAATATTGTTTTGATCTAATTGAATTTGATTAAATCAACCGGTTTTTATCGAGCAAATATGATTTAACTTAAAATTCAATTCAAGTTAAATTCTAGATTATGAGTTTTCAAGGTCAAACTATTAAGTTAAATTTAATAATTATAATTTAGATAAAAAAAAACTTATTTTTTAAGGTGGTTTATTTATTTTTTTTATTATATTTTGAAAGGCATAATAGCACTCATTTTATGTATAAAAAGGAAAAATTAAATATAAGAAACTTACACATTATTCATTTATTTTTAGATAATTTCTCAATTGCTAAGGCCTAATCTTTACAGTCCATTTCATTGTGATAATGGGTTTGATATCCTCTAATTAGTTACATAAATAAAACTTATAATCAAAGTTAGAGACTATCTATGGGAATAATTTACTGCAAGAAGAAGAAGAAGAAGAAAATATCCATAAAAGTGAACCATAGCCTGCATTTAGGAAATAAGATTTTTGGTAGTGACTAGAAATATGAAACAACTTATATTTTTTTAATTTTTTAAATATTAATATAGTGACATATTAGACATATATTTTTTAAAAAAATAATATTGATACGACAACATATTAAATCAATTTAATAGGTTAACCTATCAAATTCACAATTCAAGTTATAAGACTATGATAACTTCATAAAAAGCAAATTAAAAAAACTTTATGAAACTCATTTCATGATCAACCTAATATAAAAGGATAAAATTGAAAAATAACCAATTAAAAAACGACAAAAAAATGACTTGAATAAACTCAGGTTAACTTGCCAAACATGTAATCTGAATCATGAGACCTAAGTAGCCCCCAAAAAAAAAATTAAAGCCACATTCTCAATCAATTTAATGTTAAAGGATGAAATTAAAAAAAATCAATTAAGAAAAAGATTTTAAAAAAAGACTTGAGCCAACTCGGGTTAACTTGTCAAACTCGCAACTTACTTCATAAAATCAGAATAACTTTATAGAAAAAAATAAAAAAATTATAAAATCAATTCCAACATATTCAATATTGAAAGTTTAAATCGAGAAAAAAAACTGAATCCATGAGATCATAACAATTCTATATAAAGCAAATTGAAAAAAAAAATGTAAAGTTCAATTTTCAAACAATAAAATATTTAAGAATGAAATTGAAAAAAAACTAAATAAATAAAAGATTAAGTTGTTGTAGAATAAAATTAAAAAAAATAACTATATTTTTTAAAAGCAAAAAATTGTTCCAATAAACACTGTTTTGTAGATATGGCTATGGTGATTTAGCCATGCTAGATTTTGTTAATAAGTGTTGAATAACTTGTTGGTTTCCTGAAACATATACATGTAATGAAAATGGTAAATTTAATTTTTTTTAAGAATTCCAACGATCTAGTTAGACAGATCTAGAGTTGTTTATAATTTATACAAAGATCATATGTTCCTTTTGGCTTTAATTAATTATTTCAAAGCTGAGTTGTTGAAAACCACAAGTCATACAAGTATTCGACTTCTAACGATAATTCACACGAACCATCAATAAAAAATCTTAAAGCCTTTTAGGAGAGAGGAATTGTTATACCTTTAGTGTTAACTCTTTTCTTTTATATTTAAGTATTTATGTATTGTAGTAAAATAAGAAACATAACATTCTATTTATAGGGAAACATGAAAACCATGTAAATGATAAAATATCAATTTTTCTCTTAAAAAATATCACGTATATTATTCCAAGATAATTTTAGAAATTAATTCAATCGAGTCCTTATTTGATTTTTTTTAGATCTTGAATTATAATTCATTGTATTAATTACATTATAACCCTTAGTTTTTAAAACTTATTTATAATCAAGTTACACTTGATTAATTATCCAATTTTAATTTACAATCAATAGTTCTTAGGTATGTGACCCATTAGGTTGACCCAAATATAAATCATAATCCTAAATAAAATAGGATTTAATAAATTAAATAAATTAATTTATTATCAATTCAACAATTAATTGATTTACATTTGAATATCAAGTACAATGTCCAACACCTTTGTTAATCTCTCAAATATTAGAAAAGTTATAAGTGGTTTGATTTAATATTTTAATAACTAGTTTGTTTTATTAAATTATTTTTGTTTTTAATACTATAATTATATTGATTTTTTAAATAAAATTTAATTTTTTTTTCAAATTATTTATGACTAGATGACTCTTAAGTGAACCCGAAAACCAATGACCCTGCCTCTTTTCCTTCCTTGGTCGTCTACGTGCTGGGTGTGAGAACAAAGACTAGATGGATTAATAACAACTCATCTCAGAATATCCCAAAAGTAATAATGACTGCCCAGTCTATAAATATATTTTGTTTTAACTCTTTAGCAGTTTTTGACACCAAGGTTAAAAAGTATTTTTGAATTTTATTTATTTATTTTAAATTAATATTATTCTTATATTTTTATATCAATTTTAATATTTTAAAATAAAAAATATTTTAAAAAATAACTTATACCCATAAACAATAACTCCTTAACAACAGCTCCGCTGCTCAAAATTAAGGTCCTGTTTGGAAAGTGGTTGCGGCTGCGTTTTTAAAAAATTTGAATTTTTTTTTTTATTAAAATTTAATATAGTTTGTACGTTTTGATGTGCTGATATCAAAAATAATTTTAAAAAAATAAAAAAATATCATTATCATACATTTTAATACGAAAATTTATTTAAAAAACACTCACAACAACCAGACTGCAAAACACGTTCTAAAACTATCACTAAAGAACGTACGCCCATCACATCTCTCTCTAGTCTCTGTTGTTGCTCCTGCCCAAAACACTCATGGGGTTGACTGGCTCTAAGGTGTCACCAGTCTGTTTTCTAAGAGGGCAACAGACAGGCATCCTTTTCACATAGTTTGCTTCGAGGATTTACGCGCTTTGATATCAAAAAAGTTAGAGACGCCACTCTGTTATCTCCTGGCTTTGAGTCTGGATACAGTCAATTCATCTAGGTTGTTCAGAAAGTGCACCTGCTGGTTGCCGGCGGCAACCCAGTTGAGCTGGTAATTAAATGCTTTCGGACGACGCGTTATCATGGTGGTCCTCTTACTGTAGGATGATGAATTTTTTTTTTAAATTTTTTCTTAAATGATATTTATTTTTAAAAAATAGTTTTTGAAAAAACATTTCTCATACTTTTCTATATTTATTTATCATTAAAAAAATTGGTCAACGAAAAACATTTTCCGGTCAACAAAAACTACTTTTCATTCAAAAAAAAATTTGGCTTGGTTTTTATAAAAGTGTTTTCTCTTTTGGCTGTGTTTGTTTTTCGAAAAGTGATTTCCAGAAAATCACTTTCCAAACTTTCTTGTGTTTGTTTACCATTAGAAAAGTTGGTCAACGGAAAACACTTTCCCGTCAAAGAAAAATTTGGCTTGGTTTTCAGGAAAATATTTTCCTGGAAAATTTGGGCGGAAAACACTTTGCGGAACTTGTGAAAAATTTAGAAATGTTATTATTTGCTGATTATATCAAATTTGATCCTCAAACCTTGATCCTTATTTTTATAATTGTTATTTGCTTTTCCCTTTTTATTTTCTTATTGAAATTTTTTATTTATCAAATTTGATCTTCATTCTTTTGATTGTTACTTATTTTATTTGAAATAATTTATGAATTGTTAATTATTATTATTTTAATTTCTTCATATTTTATTTTTATTTTATTTTTTAGATTTGATTTCTATTATTTTGATTATTATTTATTTTATTTGAGATAATTTATGAAATTATATTTTTTTTCAATTTCATCCTCATTCAACCTTTTAATTTGTAAGATTTGTTTCTCATTATTTTAATAAACTTGAGAAAATAAAACATTAATAAGTTATTTTCTAGCTCATTTTCCATGACATAACCAAACACTGGAAAGTGTATTCCAACTTATTTTTCATTACACTACCAAATATCAGAAAATAATTCACTTTTCTGGAATTTATTTTCTTGAAATTTATTTTTCAAAATAAAACTACTTTCCAACAAAGAAACGGGGCTTATTAATAAATTGGAGGGTGGTGAACATCATCAACATATCACAGTGAACATCATAAAAAACATGCTGCAATAAAAGGCCCAGTGTTTTGTCCAATGTTACATAGAAAGACTAGCAACTTTATTATGAAAAACAATAGTTTATAGTTTTTTTTATTAAATAAATTTTTCTAAACTATAATCATAAAAACTATTATATATACAACAATTAATAATCGAGGCAAAAATTAATAAGCTTTCGCCTGGATTTGTTAATCAAGCACCCGCTGGAGCAGACTTTTACTTTTTCTAGAATCCAAGAAGCTAGCTTTCAGTTCCTTTTGAGAACCTGACTCAAACTGCCATAACGACCAAAACTCCTCAGCATAGTGGCATGGCCGCAAACAAAAAAAAAAGAGACCTCATTGATGATTTCCTTCTCACTTGCTTCGTTTCTTTGCTTCAACATGATTGATTACACGCTTTTAAGGCACATAAACAAATAGGATTACGCGTGCGTTGAGCAATTATTAGTGTTATGTATTATAGTATTTTTATTATTTTGGAAAATCCTTTTCCCCTTTCTAAAAGGCCATTCTTCGATTTTTGTAGCATATGAACTAGATCTCTGGCCATTTAGCATTGATTACAGCAAGAAAACACAAGGCAAAAGTTAACCTAAGCAGACTTTGATAAATATATGCTTCGGAGAAAGCAAGGAATTTGGATGATGGAAATCAACGTAAGGGCTGAGAACATGACTCAACAGAAGCATGTCTGTTCGCAGCCTCCAAAGGCCAAGACATTTGCCTTTTGACTGCAAAAAGACTTCATTGTGGATTGTGGACAAGCAGCACCAAGTGTTTTATAGTGGGCTGGCTGTTCTTCCTATTCTAGATGCCATGCCTTAGTTATAATTTTAGGGTTCACTTTCAAATCCCAGTTATTTTTTTGTATTTTTTTTATGATTTTCAAGATTTTTTTTTGACACACAAGAATTAAATGAAATGAAGAAAATAATAAAATTAGCTAAAAAGATATATTTTTGAATATTTTTTCTATTTTCTCAAAATATATAAAAACATGGTCAAATGGGATGATAACAATTGTGAAAATTATTTATTTATTTATTTATTTTTAATTTCGTTGGGTGTAGTCTATTCATAGCTAAATCGAAGATAGTGATTTATGATGGATTTGTAAAGTGATACCACGGCCTCCGATTCCCATACCCAAACCATACGATTTGTTCGCAGATATTTATATGCGTATAAAAGGGAATCTAATCACGATGATGATTGATGCATTCCTCTGATCAAATACAGAATGGTTTTCTTTAGCAACCACACGCTTCCTTCAGAAAAAAAGGTTAAAGGTGATTTTTCATTTTAGTCCCTAAAGTAAGGAATTTATGGTGGGATTGTCCCAAAACATAAAAACATTCCATTTCAAATTCTATTCCATCATTCTCAACCCCAGATTTGAGCATCTGTAACACAAATATGATCACATGGTTAATCTTTATGAAATATTTCCAAGAGAATTTACAGAATAAGTGGGATTATAAGAAATTTAATTTCACATGCACAACATTGATCAATATAATTAAATATAATTTATTTTACCTTTCATCCTTTCAATTAAAATCTCCATCAAGACTTCTATAATTATATCCAATTAATTTTCTTCACGTGTGAATAGTTAAGAGTCCCCATCAATAGCAAATTTCCTGGCCACCTCTAGTTTTATGGTTGCTAATATGATGGTCATGGTCACCAAATGTTTACATGGTCGTTAACTTCAGAGCTCGTGGGATTAGTCGAAATACACGCAAGCTAACCTGAACACTCATGTTAATAAAAAGAAAAAATAATTTCCTTCTAAGGACAGCATTAAATATTCATCAATATTATAATCATATCAAAGATTTACTATATAAAAGAAAAAAAAATCTCAAAGAAGAAGGGTATCAGATGCTTTAATCTCAAATTCATTGAAATACAAAAAATTTAATTTAGGTAACAAAATATTACGCCCATAGGAAATCCCCAAATTTCGTCTAAACGACTATTTATTTATTTATTGTTTCCTTCTCCGTCCTGCCAGGGAACAAGTAGTCACAAAACAAAAATTTTAATATAATTAGCCCCTTAACAATTTTTTAATTGAAATTGAAACCTTATAGTGATTCTATATCTTGAGAGAGGAGAACATATATGGCCTCATTTGCAAAGCAAAAGTTTTTTTTTCGTAAATTAAGATCCTAATGGCTGTCCTCCTAATTAATGAAAATTAATGAATATTATTTGTCAACATATAAGACTTAATTGTCCATAATAATACTTTTGACAAATACCTCGTGGTTGTTGAACCTCGCCGAACCAATGAGATGATTTAAAAACTTGTAATACAAAACCCAATATAAATCCGGTTTTGAGTTCCGATAAGATTTGACTTTATAGAATTTAGTTAATTCCATCGGGTTCTTAGCAACTCCAGTGGTTCAATTAAATCCGAACAGGTCAATATCAAGAATTAAAAAGAAAACAAAATAGCTCCATTTTAATAAAAATAAAAGAATCAATCGTTAAAAATACTTTTTTTTAAATAACACGAAATTAAAACACAATGTAAACTTAAATTGTAAAAATAAATAATAAAATAGTAAATAATTTTTTTCATACATGGTTCATATAAACAATAAGTGATTCCATTAATAAAAATATGATGTATTTGTTCTTACATGATAAAATCAAAATATTCTAAGACCTGCAAAAAAAAGTTGGAAGTGATTGGTAAAACCCTGTATTCAAGAAAAAAACATTAAAAATAACTATGTCCTCACAACTATACCATGTTGTTAGGTACCAACAATTCCAATGCTCTTTTAAACATATATTCCAATGCTTTTTTTAAACACATGACCATATGTAACGGTTTAGATTATGTGATGTCTTTTGCATTGATAAATAATACATTATTTTTAGATATTGTTATGATTTCTTTTAAATATTGTTATACTTTCATAAGTTTTAAATATTGTTTGTTAAATACATGATGGATCGGACTTTAAAGTATGGTCTGTTACTCTTATTTGTAAAAAAATTCTTTTTGAATAAATTTTTTTAAAGTTTTATCTTATAATAAATAATTTTTTATTTGTTAGAACTGATTTAAGCAAGATTATATTTTTTCCAACCTTATATTATTGATTAAAGAAAGAATTCATGGATATAAATGCACGTGGGGCTCATTAGTAAGTATAACGAGGAAGATAAGAATTGAAAATTTAGAATTATTATAAAATCTTAAAGTTAATAGTAAAATCATGATTTTACTTGATTTTAGTATAATTTTATTATTTTATTATTTTTAAATGATTTTATATGATAAATATTAACTTGTAAAATCATATGATTTTACAATATAACTCATTATTTTAATAATTTTAGAATCAACAATTCATAGATTAATTTAATAACCTAATAATTCAATTTTTTCTGAGTAAGTTCTCTTCTTAAATTTAGATTTACCAGGAAATTAATTATGGTATATTATTTGTTGATGAAATTTTATACATTTTGGTTTTCATTTGAATGATTATTCCTAGATGTAGGTACTTTCTTCATGAAACTTTTGTGATGGGAGTGGTGGAAATTAGGAGAGCTTCTTAAAATAAAGGATAGTGTTTTTTAATGTAGTTTTTGTTTTTTTATAATAATTTTTATAATATTATATTTTTTTATTTTAAAAAATTTATTTTTAATATTATCATCGTATTAAAAATAAATTAAAACTAAAAACATTTAAATTTTTAAAAAAACGTGTCGTAACTCCTAACTTTCTTTCAAAAGATCAACCACACCAATTGTTCTCCACCACTCTGCAAAAAGTACATATTTGGTCACTTGCAAAATTAAAAAAATAAATAAGAAAAAGCTTCTAAAGCGCGTGAAAGCCGCGTTGAAGTCAAACAACCCCACAATTCATATATAAAACGCTTCTTGATCTGCTCAATACACACCAAGAGAGAGAAAACACTCTTTTCCTCCTTTCCTCCTTTCCTCCTATAGCAGCTGCAAAACCAAAGTCTCTGTCTTTTCTTCTCCTCTCTCTTTTCCTTTTTGTACAATGGCAAAATCAAGAAACCCAACAGCCTTCGGTTCCATGGACGACATAAGGAAGGTATTCAACAAGTTCGACAAAAACGGTGATGGAAAGATTTCTTGCAGTGAAGTTGTAGACAACCTCAGCGAGCTGGGTACCAAGATATCACCATCGGAGGTCGAGTTGATAATGCAAGAATTCGACAAAGATGGTGATGGCTACATTGATCTTGATGAGTTTGTCGACTTCATCCAGAATGGTGGACATGGCGATAGTGGTGGCAATGACAGTAAAGAATTGAGGGATGCTTTTGATTTATACGATACGAACAAGAATGGACTGATTTCAGTTGATGAGTTGCACTCCGTAATGAAGATGTTGGGGTTGAAGTGTAGCTTGAGTGATTGTCGTAAGATGATACGTGAAGTTGATGAAGATGGTGATGGTAATGTTAATTTTGAAGAGTTTAAGAAGATGATGACTAAAGGGTTAGCGTAAATTAATTAATTACCATGTTTTATTTTCTATCTTAGACTTGGTTCAACGTTTTAGGAGTAGTCTTTAAAACAATTAGGGTAATTAGTGGTGCTAGTTTGGGGTTTTATTTTATTTTTGTTTCAACTCCATCGTTGCTTTTTTCTGTTTTGAGGTAGGTTGAATTTGCAAGAACAGAAAAAATAATAGTGGAATTTAGTAGCTAATTTTAATTTTAATTGGGATTATTGCAGGTAATTGTTCTTGATGAAACACATGATTTGAGATAATTAGGAACCTTAGTTTTTAATCTTTTGATTTATTTATTTGGATATTTTCTTATGATGCTTATATATTTTATTACTGGTTTTAATTTTTTTTTTTTTAGATTTGACATGATCTTTAGATAATTAAAAATATCTCATCTCTACCAGCTAGGTTAGAACTGTTTCTTCGGTAAGCATGATTAAGGCCAAGATAAGATTTACCAAGGAGGGATAGAAAAATTTGGAATCAAGTAGAATTGGAACTCTCTTGTTAAATTTAGATTTATCAGGAAATTAATTATGGTATATTATTTGTTGATTAAGTTTTATAGTTCTTCATGAAACTTTTGCGATGGGATTGGTGGAAATTAGGAGAACTATTTTTATTTTTTATTTTTTGTGTATGCATTCTATGTTTTACTCCAACAGTAGATTTAGAATTATTTATTTATCAACACGCAATAATTCTACATAAATCCCACTAAAAAGATTTTTCTAAAATTTTTATTAAGAAAAAATATTATTTATGGTTGCTTCATAATGCAATGCTGAGCTCAACGCGTGATTGGTTTGGCTCCACTACTTACTAGTTACTTTATCTTCAAAGGAATTGTTTTTTTCCTTTTTCCAGCTGCTTAATTATTTGGTAGTTTTGATTGGCTGATGCAAACAAATATAATGATGTAGCTGGTTGGTTTTGGATTTATGATATCTCTGTGTTGGTGAAAACAGGTTTTCCGGTGTTGAAATTGAATTTCCAGCTTTAATAGAGTATATATAAAAAAATAATATAAGATATTTTTGAAGCTTTAAAATTTGAGCATAGCTGGTGGGGATCGAGTCATAACTTGTGCCTTCAGCAGACTGACTTCAGTACAAGTATAATTGAGAGGTTAATTAAGATTTATTTTAAAGATTCTTACCTTGACTAGGCCGGCAAGAAATCTCTTGTCCCTCGTAGGGTGTGAAGCGTTTGCTACCAGCACTAATGTCGGGCGACACTTGGATTAGTAGGATAGGCACTAATGCTATCTTGAGCTCTCTTTGGATGGAGAGAGATGCAAGAATGCTCAAGAACCATCACTAAGTATCCAGATCAGTTTATGTTTATTGATACCTTAATTAATCTCTTGATGTCTTGAAGTTAAAAATCAGGTAAACTTGTAGTGGTTTTGAGATTTGTGACACTTGAATTCATAATTTTTTTAGTAAACTAGATCAGTTATTCAATTAATTTACAAGTATTACAACTAATTTTTTAATTCAATGAACCTCTTCCAAACCCAGTAAATATTTACACGGGATATTTTTCTTGCTTCTTTGAGTGGTGGGGTGGGATTCTTGCTTCTCTGAGGGGTGATGCAGCAGGTGTCTTTTACGGCACTTCTTCGAGGCAGTTTTTGTGGGGTGGGATTCTTGCTTCTCTGAGTGGTGCTGCAGCAGGTGTCTTTCAGGGCACGCTTCCCTAGCGGATATTCTAAGGGATTTGAGTGCCCTTTTATATAGAGTTTATGTTTAGATTCGTATCAAGAATTTTAGGTAGATATTGGCAAGAGTGCATTCCCTAAAACTGGTAGATGTTTTATGAGACCAAAGCACAGGACCACTTGAACAACAGGGGGCTTGCCATCTTGCCCGGAGCATGAACCACAGTATTTGCGAAGCTATTTTCTTCCGGAGACTGTCCGAGTTTAAGATGAGTCGGCACCTCTACAACACCAGTTACAAGATAGACCCAGAGATGAATGAGATGCAAGAACTTCAATTGGAAACCTAAATTAAGAGACTATAAAATATATAGAAACAAGAATGAAACATTTTATAACGGAAACATTCTGTCATTCTTCTTATAAACAACTCTATAACTCGCCAATCCAGAGCGTATCTAAACTAGGTTTTACTTTGAATCTTTTTTTTTTCCGTTTTTTATCAGAACAACATCAAATCTGAAAAAAAAATCATACCTTGGATGGACTGCTGACTTGCAGGTCACTTGCCTAAATAGTGATCTAAGTATTGAGTTGGGTCTAGAGACAGAGCTAGGGAAAGATAAAAATCCCTTCTTCTCCTGTTTTCCCTTGGCCTAAATCCTTCTATTGAAGCTGCTTCTTCCTAAGATACAACAAAAAACTCCGATTCAAGTTCAATTTAAGGCAAGTTAACTTCTTCCTTTTGCTTTTTTTTTTGCCCCATAGGTTTCAACACAGTTTTTACAAGTAGATATTTAGAGATTTTTGTTAAAGGCTTAAATACTTTGTTTTATTGTAAATATATGCATGAGTTGGTGTTATTTAGTCTATGGCATCTCCATATTCTATTTTTTTTAATCTATAATCTACTGATTTGAGTGATATATTATTGAAAATTTAGGGTTCTGGTTTAATTTTGCTATTGAGAATTATAGAGCAAATTAGCTGATGATTTTGATAGTTAATTAGACTTGACAGAAAAAGAAGCTGATATATATATCTTCACTGCCTACGTCCTTTCTAACGAAGGCACTCTAAAAGCCGACACTACAGTCTGCCAGTTCCAGAAATATAAGTTGGAAAGATTAAAACAATTTTGCTCTAGATTCAATTAACTATAAGTACATGATTAAAACATCATTTTCATTTCTTCTAGAATTCGCCAACCATTATGATCTTATACGGAATAAATGACATATTATTGATTGAAAGAGAAAGTGCTAGATGAAGATGTTTCTAGGATTTATTAGAAAGATAAAATTAATTGTATTTACTTCCAAGAAATTGCAGATTTTTGCATCTAGATTATTTTTTAAAATTATTTGATGAATATATTAAATTTTCTAATATAATTTTCAACATTTGACTCAAGTTTTGCTCTTAAGAATTTATGATGTTTTGCATTGATTATAGAGTGACTGCTTACTTAGATTGTAAAAATTAAACAGGAAAATATTGACACTGCCAATATTAATTATAAAGAACTTGTTATCGATTGTTAAACTATGCCAAGGATTGATAGAAAATGAAAAAATTAACAATTTACATACGAGTTAACAGATTGATTTGATTTATTTTAACTATTCTTCTTTCAACAAATTATTGAACAAACTTTTTAGATAATAGAAATTGTTTAAACAAGATTTCACAATAAAATAAAAGATGATTTTCTTATAAATTATTTAGTTATTTAAATAAAAAATAAAATTATTGAAAGATTCACAATAAATATACTAATTGATAATTTCTAATTATTGAAAGAACAACGAATACAATTAAAATAAATATGTGAGAATCTTTATTTATTATTAATTTTTTGTACTTCACTTTATTTCAAAAAAAAATGCAAAACATAAATAACACTTTATTTTAACTATTGTTTCTTATAAATTTTGCATGTTTATATTTATGTTTTGCATAAATAGTAGATGCATTATAAAAATAAAATTAATTTTATAGTTTTGATTCAATTTAACATTTCTCTTAGTCTTCTACCTCGTACAAAGATCTTTCTATTTTTGTAACTTTGTAGCATGTTATTTGTATAAAACTAAATCATGTAATTTTTGTGTTTATAATTTATGTATAGTAAATTAAAAAAAATATTATTATTATATTAGTTTTGATCCTTTTTTATAAATTATCCTAGCTGGCCGGGTCGACCCATGTAGATAACCCTTAAAAGAGGTGTACCATCGCAAAATACATGTGTACTAAAACAGATGGCAATCCCCTTATCTTAGCTTAGATAAAACTAGTGCAAGGGTTAAAATCAGATTAATTTCTCTGCAGCAGTCGTTCTTCAGCTAACACACAGCTGCTCTCACCTACCGCTGCAGCACAAATCATATAAAAGAGGACCAGATGCTGCAAGGTAATGCAGAAAATGTATTTGTTTTTAATAAATAACCATGAATAACCTTCAATGAATGCCAATACAATCTTGAGGTAAGGTTGCTCATAGATGGATTCTCCCTCATGATTTCTGTTATTTCCCTCTCTGCTGCCTCCTGAAAACCTGCTGCTTCCAATATATTAGCCTTCACTTCTTGGAATCTGTTTCTTGGTAGAGAAACCTCAGAAAGAGTCTCCATGCTTATGTTTCTGAGGCATCCTCAAAACCCTCCCTTCTCTTCGGCACTATTTTCCCGCTAATCTCCCAAACAGCTTAGTGTCCATCAGCTCCTGGCTTACTTCTCCAAGTGCTTGTTTCTCAGCATAACACCGAAAAGTTGATCATGAAACAACACATCGAGTTTCTTTCGGTACAAAAAAAAAACAAGGGAAATGTAAATCTGCAGATGTCAATATTTCTACTTCCAGGTAAAACTGCAGATTCCCCATGTGAAATGTCAGTCTTGCAGGGAGGTGAAGAAATCAAGAGCAGAAGGATCAGAGGTGCCGCGTTTTAAACCCGTTTCTGCTAGAATGTTATTTCACAATTTTATTTTTATTTTGTGTGATAAGGTTAAAGCAATTTCTACTTCTTTCATAAATTTTACAGTAAAGGACTTCGCAAATAATATACTGGTCATCTTCTGTGCTGTAGAGCAACACCACATTGTTTTGTTAGCAGATATCCCTGACTCTTTCAGCACAACAAGAAAACTGGTGAGGACATACTTGTCATCTTCAGTTCCTTAAAATCCATCCTTTTTTTTTTAAAAAAAAAAAAAGTGTACATGTGGATAAACAGATATATCCACACTGATTGTTTTTTTTTTTTGTATTTTTTCTATAATTTAATAAAAATCAGTCGGGTAAGCATGACCAACAAAACCACTCGATACAATTTATCACTTAACCTTTGAATAAAAGAAAGGAAATCCTCCATCAAAACAAAACACTCTTCTCCTCATAAGATTTATGGAATATTCATTAAGAAAAAAGAGTTATGGAAAACTTAAAAGAAATAATTTTTTTTCTTACATAGATAAGGAACGGGAATATTCCATAGCAACATCAATTCTTTGGTATGTGATTGATGGTGAGGTTTTGTAGAAATCCAACTAAAGGATGGATCATTAAATCAATGCTATGAACAACAATGGCCCAGTTGGAAACTACAGTGGCCTTGGAGACATCCAATGGTAAGTTTTCTCAGTGGACCTGCTAAGTTATTAAGTTTGTCCTTTTGGTTATTTAAAAAATAAAACAAATTTATATGTGTTTAGTTTATGGCTTAAAGTAGATGTCAATGTGGTGCGTATCAGAGATGATTAATAGGTTAGTAGGTGCAGGTGAAACATTTCTACAAGGGTATTAGAAAGAGTTATTAATACTTCTTGCATAATTAGAATTTATTGGGATGCTAAGTTTTTTTTTTTTTTTGGATAGTTTAAGATTTATTATAAATATATGTTATGTTATGTAATTCTATTTCGATATAATAAAAATAAAAAAACTCTTTATTTATGTAGATATAAGTGAATCATTGAACCATGTTAAATCTTGTATTCATTTTGATTTCTCCTCTATTATAATATTCATCAATATTTACTGCAAGTTTTTTACAATAATATGGATTAACTAGTCTAACCTACAGCCAAAGTCGGGAAATGTTTAATAGCTTTGAAATTTTGTAACCCATAGTGTTATTTTTGAATTTGAGGCCTCGTCTGAATATCTAAATACCGAAGCAGCTCTAAACATTGAAGCTTTGATTGTGGAAAGCATTTCATAAACCGCACCAAAGGAAGGAGCTTCTAATCCCTCTTTTTAAATATGTATAACTAAGGACAGGGAACGGATAAGGTGAGCCACCCAAGATTAATGGAGAACGCTCTTACACATGAACTAGATTAGAAATTTATATAAATTAGAATTTCATGATGTCACAAGTTTCTGGGTCAACCTCCCAAGTCAAACCTGGTTTACGGAGTTTAATAAATATGCATTACACGACAACAGGAGCCATTCAAGAATGTTCACTGCCCAGAAAAATTCCTTATTTTCCTTGTTTTGCTAGAAAAACTCACAATGGCACAAGAAACCGTCTCCGGCGGAGTTTTTATAGCAACAGATTAGGAAATACAAAACATATAAATAGCAAAATCTCACTTCTAATTCAAGTTACATATTTGATCTCCACGCATTGCAATAAACATCACAAACAAACTTGTCCACGGCTGACCGGCGGACTGTTCTGAGGTCTAACTGTACACTATTATTGCAGACCTTAAGAACACAGAAGGCGCAATCTACAATCCCCTTGAACCAGGGATATCAATCCACTCTAGCTGGAGTTCAACTTCACCAGTCTCCACATGCTTCAGTCTAAGAAACAGGTTCTGAACCACTTTGCCATTAGCCCAGACAATGCAGCTCTCTTCAGCTAGGCAATTTTCCCTGCTTGGTTGAATTTTTCTTATTATGGTTCCACTAGGGAGGTTATCCAATCGCATCTTTACGACTTCTATGAATTGACTGATGTCAAATTCTGCATCTCCCATCTTATCATCTAAGCTGAATGTGTCTTTGTCATACACTCTCTGCAGTTGCACCAAAAGAAGCATTTCATCACAAAAAAATCAATCAACAGCGCATGGCAATCAAAAGCTTGCAAAATCTGCCCTTTTTAGAGTAATGTAATGCATTTCATACTGCTAATCCGTTGCATGCTGATGGCAAATTAAATACCTTTTGCACTCAAATGCAACAAGAAAGGGAATTCTGTGTCTTGTTAAATCAATCCATCTACAGCAAGTAACCTATAAGTTATTGTGTCAAAACACAGAAGGATACGGCAAGGAAAAACAAGTGAAACTTCAAGCATGTCGGCTCTAAATGCGCGTTACTGTTGCGACAAGAATTTATTGTCTAAATTCTCTTTAATTTAATGATTTGTGGTCAAATGTTTTTGAAACTTCATACTGTTACCTTCATGATTCTATTTTATTTACAATCTTAATGTCAAAGCTAAGCATATTCGATGCCTGCTAAACCACGACACATGAGTTCTTTAAGTGCCAAACACACCGAAAAGCCACTTCAAACTTTCAGTCCTTCCATCTTTGCTACAACTGCTTCCTTTCCAACTAGGTGCCATCATTTCCTATCAATATAGTCAAGCATATTATATCAAGCGAAAAAACAAGTATACTCACAATCGAGACTGGAAGTTTTGGATCCACAATAGAAAGAGTCAAATCATCGTTCCACTCAGGATTGATATTTTTCTTTATAACGCGAGTCTTCAGTTTCTGCAAGAGAACATATATTATAAACATCAATTCAGGAAAAAAAAAAGACAGAAAAATCCAAGATTCTTGGTGTTATAGCAAGGTTCCGCAAGCACAGGACAAAAATCTAACCACTGCAAATTATAAGAGACCAACATAAATATTTTATTTCCATTTCTTTTTAACAACTAGTACTGAGAACGAAAAAGACGCAGCCATACATTTTGTTTGTTTATAATTATCTTTCTATTTTGATGATGAAACATAATTTAATTATTGAAACCGGCCTTTTTTTCTTATAGGAAATGAGTAATTAAATAACAAGAGAAACTTTTAGTGAGGGGAAATCTCAAGTGGGAAAAGGCTCTGCAACTTGACCATAATATAGAAAATCAAGAATTTCTAACAAATCTGAAAAGATTATGGTGTACAACTTTAACTTCTTGAAACGTTAGACTGCATAGTGCAAGAACTTTTCATTTTAAAAGTCAACTTGCTGATCTTCATCTATGAAATTGATAAGAGTGACGAGGTTAACAACAGATCAGCTGAAACTTCGAAGGGTAAAAACAGGACTCAAAAACCAGAGTCAACAACAAGAATACTTTTAAGTTTATTGCTGGTTGAGTTTTAGGATTCGGGAAAAGAAAATTCTTTTTCCCGGATCCCCTTGAATTTGAATAGAGATGATAATAACAAGAAGAGCAGTCATCCAAGCGCAACAGCAACAGGATCAGTTCATGAGTCTTAAATACCAATTAACCTTAATAACTCAATAAACCTATGATTAACACCAGCACCACAGAAAGTGGTAAAACCCTTTGTACAGCCACTCCCAAGTAACTCATAACGTCAAATATCAGAGCAACCAAACATAAAAACCAATCAAAAAACAAGAAAACCCAACAGAACAGAATTCAGAAGTCAAAATGATGCAAGAAATGAGCAAAGATACACAAGAACCAGTCCAAGAGAACATATGTAATACCTGTTTGCCCATCTTGACCACAACATAAGGGTCACTGCTACAGACATCTCTTACAGCAAGGTTGACCCCTCTAATCACATGAATTCTAAGCAAGCCCATCAAGTTCTCCATTACTTAAAAAGATCAAACAAAACAAGAGAGCAAGTAATGATTCGTTTCAGCAAGAAAACTGAGGCTAAGACGGGAGATTTTGTCTATGGTTCTTGTGTCTTGCAAGTGGAGATCTGAAGTGGGTGGCCTGAATGATGGTTGCTCTTGTATTTATGTCCGAAAACAGCTTGATGTCTTGACTCTAGGAAGGTGTCGATGCCATGTTAGCTTTTTACCACAAGGTATAAAATGTGAATAAGATATCAAACGTTATTGGATCTCTATCTCTAAAAGGTTAAAATTACGTGGTTTGATTTTCCAAATAAATAAATGAATTCATTATTTTTTGTCCGGTTTGGTTTTCAGCTCGATTTGATTGAAGCAATTGAGCCGCCACTGATCAATTAACAATTTTATTACTAGTTAATTAACTAAAAATTATCCGAGTTTGGACAAATTAATATTAAAATAATTTAAAATAAAACATGATATTAGCATAGTTTTTAAATCCTACATCAAAGTTGATTTGGGGCAAGTATGAGATCACAAATTACGTGGCCACTCAAGTGAAATTAGATTAATTTTTTATTTATTTTATAATAAATAAAAATAATATTATTTTGTAAAATCTTTTAAAAATTCAACATATTTTAATTAGTTTTTTCTCTGATTAACTTATTAGATGAAGTTAAATTTTACGCTACTTTGCGGATTGGATTAAAATTCTTTTAAACATACAAAAGAAATAATCCGAGCATTGCTAATGTTTTTCTAGTACAAAAAACCTCAAACAGTGTAGAGGTTGACTTGATATGACTTAATCGATTTGATGGGTTCAAAGACAACCCAGACGACAAGTTAAAATATAATTTGACTTACAAAAATTCATGACAATATTTTTTTATATAAAAATATTGAAACAACAGCATATTGAATCGATCTAGGTCAACCTGAATTAATCTGTCAAATTCACAATTCAGATCATGAGACTATGATAACCTCATATAAAGCAAATCAAAACAAATTATAAATTTTAATTCTCAATTAACCCAGTGTTGAAGAAAGGAATTGAAAAAAATTAATTAAAAAATTAGCCTCTGTTAACCTGCCAAATCTGTAAATCGAGTCATGAGATCGAAATAACTTCATAGAAAATAAACAGAAAAAAAGCCCGATTCAATTGGGTTAGCTAAGGTCATAAGACTGTGATAAACCTCATAAAAAAAATCAAAATAAATTATGAAATGAAATTTTCCAATAAACTCATCGCTGACTGATGAAAATGAAAAAAAATCAATTAAAAAATAGGACATAATAAAATGATCTGAATCTACCCGAGTTAATCCGCAAAACACATGACTCAAGTCATTGGATTAAGATAATATCATAAAAATCAAATCAAATTAAATTATGAAATATAATTCATAATCAATTCAACGTTAAAGGATAAAATTAAAAAAAAAAACTCGAGTCAATTGGGCTAGCTACAATCTCGAGTCATGAGATATTGATAATTTTATAAAAATGAAATCATAATAATAAACTATAAAGTTCAATCTTTAATAAATAAAATATAAAATTAAAAAAAATACTATTGAAATGAATATCATTCTATTCTATGAGTCAACTAAAATATTGTTAATTAATTAATTGTTGTTGTTGTTTATTTAATATGTTATGCAAGAGTTCGTTCAAATCAATGCTTTTATCATGCCACGTTCTTTATTGGTCATCATCCATGGAGAGCCTTCACTTGGTCAAAAAGGAGCATGTGGGAGTTCGATATTGGTGGCTGCCCGTGTCATTTAAGTAATTTTTCTTCTGTAATTGAGGGCGTAAGGGATTTTATTTTATATTATTTTAATATATTCAAAGGAAAAAGCTTTTTTAATATTTAATACAAAATTAAAACTTGAGAAATCATGGAAATTGACATATTTTCTTAAACTCCGGGACAACATATCTTGCTGTTTTTGTTAATCACATCGACACAAAAATATTTCTTATAGAAAATAAAGGAAAAGGAAATTACAAATATTTTTTTTACCTTCTTGGTTTTTTTACCTTCTTCTCAAAAGGATATATATATAAACAATTATTAGACTTCTCACATGAATTAAAAAATATTAAATATTATGTCAACTCATTTATTTTTATTATATTATTTTTTAAAATTAAATGTAATTGGATAAAAAAATATGAATACAATTTAAAAATAGATAAAGTAATAAAATTTGGTATAACTCTCAGATGAAGAAACAACTACAAAGGAAAAGATGTTCATGCGGATAAAACCAATTAATATTTAAAAAATTTTAAAACTGAAATGCTATCCATCTCACAATAATATTTATCTAGAATTATTTTTTCGAATGAATAATGCTAATTTATCGCTAGATTTCCACAGATTGGATTTATGAGGTTTATTATATATTTAATGCACCGGATTTTTGGATAGTCAAATTAGGAAATAATATTTAGTATGATCATTATATTAAAACAAAATTATTTTAACAACTAATTATTAGTAATATTCTTATTCAAAGTCTCAAATACAAAGGCAAGATTGAGGATGAGATTTCATTCAAATTTCAAAAAGATATTCTCCTTTGTAAATTCAGGGAGCAAGCCTATATATAGAAACAGAAAAATACATGTAAATATATTTAATTATTTATAGGTAATATATATTTGATTACTATTTTTGAATAGAGAAAAGACTTAAATATTAGAGACAGAGAATTAATAAATGTCTATCTATATGTTTTAGTAGAATATTAAAAAATACTCTTAACTGTCTCAAAACAAATTCTCTAATAAAAAAAAATTGATAGTTATTGGATCGAGTGTTATATTGCTTATATTTCCAACTGTAATACTATTTTTTTTTTTTTTACTGTAAGTCAAATCGAAGTAAAAAAATCCAAAGAATCGTTAATTAATTTATAAAAGTAGTGTTAAAAAGGTAGATACTCTCTCTTTTGCTAGGATTTCAAAGACAAGAAAAAAAAAACCTTAAATGATGATATATACTTTTAAATTTTCATTTTAAATTCATTAAAATAACTTTTTTTTCAATTAATTGATAGATATTCTTGGTAACAATGAATGGGTTTAGATTAAATAAAACAAAATCAATATCAAATTCACTTGGCATAAAAAAAATCAATAAATCAGGGTGGGTTGGTGCAGCCATTTGCTCCCTCGGATTGAAATTGAGGTCCCAACAGTCAACAATGGAGGACCAGCTTCTTATAACTAAGGTAGCCAAGATCTCAAGTTTGAGCTCAAATTTCCAAGCCAGGAAAATTAATATATGAAGATTAGTCCTCCATTGTTGACTGTTGGAACGTCAATTTCAATCCCAGGGAGCAAATGGCTAGGTTCATGCACAAGCCCACCCTCCTTCTATTTCAAACAAATGACCAATGGCTAACTCGATGTGGCTATGTTGAATATATTTAGATCTACAGTTGGCTATCCTGGGCTATTAACATAACAAATAAAATGATTTGGTTAATTTACATGACAATAAAAAGTCTCGGCGAAGTAGTACAGTTTGGAAATATTATAATTATGAAATGTGATATTTAATATATCTTGTATTTTAGAAACACGACATGAAATTAATATTATATTTCAAGAGTCATGACAAATAAAAATCATGATTGAGAAATTTGATATCAATTATATACCAAGTTTTAAAAACATGACACAATTAAATATCACGTTTCAAAACCGTGATATCAATTGAATTCCAGTAGTCATTCTCAGTCATTCCATGAAAATCTAGCAACAAAAATCCCATGCATCTAACAAAAAGGGTTCTTATGAGATTTATCATTGAATTGCATAATAACTCAAATTTAAATGATTATTTAGTTTGTTGATCTTACATTTAATTTAGTTATTGATTTTAAAGAGTAAGACATTCTTTAATTTTAACAAAATTCTGATAGAGTTTCTTCTATTTAAGAACTCTACCCAAAGTTGTATTTCACTTAGAAATACCTCTTAATAACCGCAATAATTAAACGCAACAAGATTTTCATGTTTCATAATCACAAGTAGCTTTAAGCTTTTCACTCAAAACACAAATCTCAATTATTTTCATCCACCACATTTATGTACTATTATATATGAGAATTTTTTCTTGAGACAAATACAAATAAATAAAAATACACGAGAAATATGAAATACTTAAACAATGCAATATTTTATCAATTGAAATCCCAAAAATATATCAATATAACACATCTATCTATCTATGTTTATGTCGTCTACTAGGTAATTTGGGCTTATTAATAGCACGAATGCATCATGCTCCTGCTTATGCCCGAGTGACCTCGTTCTCTGCCACTACTTCATCAAGAGTTAACATATCCCCAAAGTTCTCAAGAGCATAGCAACAAACATTAAACCATCACTCGTATTGGATGCTGGATGCTGGATGCGTTCTCTTGACCCTTCAATAGCAATAAGCTAACTTAATATTAATAAAATATTGATATTAAATTAAAGTATCCATAAATAAAATAAATTGTTTAACATATATCAATTCTAAAAAGGCTTGATTACTTATGGTATTTTAAATCCGTTATATTGCTCATATTGCATGTCTATAGGTGGAGGAACTTGCTCGGGATTAGATGTAATGACCCAACATGTGATACCCATTTATCAAATCATATACTCCTTCGTAGTTAATTATAGGATGCATCTATGTAAATATATCATTTCTCTGTGTATCCCATTGATGATTTATGACATACAACGCATCACTCATATCGATGTTAACTAGAATGTGTTGTCTGTAATTGAATTGTCGCATTACTCGATCTGGAAAATATAGCTTAACTATCTCAAAAATATCAACAGGACCGCTGATATCCATATGTTCATCCTCTAGTGCAAACAACTAGAGCAATTGCCAATTCATAGCAAATTCAAATAATTCAAACAAAATATCAAATTCAACAACTTATCAACTATTCAACGCAACATATAATTTATCAAAATTCTACCTCATTCATGCTTTGTTGCATGAACTTGTCAAGCGTCAACCCTAACATTATTAGCTTATTCCAACCAAGTTACACAAATTTTCTAATTCAATAACTTATCCAAAATTTAATGCAATGCATAATTCATTGGAAGTCTTAATTTCTTATTGATGTTATTTTCATGTTCAACTACATCAAATCAACCCTAATTGATAGCATTCATAGCTAATATATTATTAATTCATCGAACCCTAAATTCAACCTAAACCTTAATCATTAATTTCATTTCAACTAAATCAAACACATATTACATATAAAACCCATATAATTAATAGCAATATAGTATGTGCTGTAGCATGTTTATCTTGATTGCATGACTAGAAAGTGATTGATGGATTTTGAAGAGGAAAACATCCTATAATGTTTGGAGACTAAGATACATTTGATTTTTTGGTGTTTTAAGGATAAAAAAACAAGTGATTGATGAGTTTCTTTTTTATATATATAGAAAGGAGAGTTATACTATTTATCTCTATTTTTTTTATTGGAAAATAAACTTAAATTTTATAATATATCACACTTCAACATGTTAAGATTCTACGTTTCAAAATCATGACTTGTTAAGTTGTTGTAATTCTTACAAGCTATAACTATGCTTAAACATAATGATATTTCCTAAATTTTATGCTTTTGAAGGGCATGATAAGATAAAATTATTTTACTTTTGCTAAAAAATTTATTAAAATGATGTTATTGTGAAAAAACAAATCTCTAAATTTATTCATGGTAATTTGGCTGTAATAAAACAAAATATAATAATAAAAGACGTGATGTACCACATGAGATTACAAGTCAATAAATTAAAAATCAACCTGCTATCAAGTTAACAAGTACTATGAATGGTGATACTGTTAAATTGTAAGGCTTGTAACAATCAGCACTGTTGGGGATGTCATTAGAGGCTTGTGTTTTTGGTAATATAGTTAAAAATGTTTTTAAAAATGTTTTTAATTAAAAATATATTTTAAAATTTTTTATATTAGCTCATAAAAATAATTAAAAATAACTAAAAATTAATTTAATATTTTTTTATAGGAGTGAGCATTTTCGGTTCGGTTCGGTTCGGTTTTTACTTAAAAAACCAACAAAATCAATTTTTTTTAAATTCATAATCGAAACCGGTTCAAACAGACCATTTTCGGGTTGATTCGGTTCGATTAATTAAGGAAAAAATTGAAAAAACCGATACTATCCGGTGAAAGTGCTAAGCGCAAAAGGTGAAGAAGCTTTAAAGCTAATTGAAGACAGCAAGAGTAGCACTAGCAGCTGATATGAGGAAAGAAAAGATTCACTAGCTTTATCTATTATAAAATCTTTGTACCTTTGTGAAAGACATCGCATGGAATAGCTTACACATGAACAGAAAAAAGTAGAAACTCAGATTTAAAATAGAAATTCTTGAGTTAGAATGAATGGGGTTAGGGATGGAGACTAATTGCCAAGAACCATAACAGCTTGACTAAAAATAATGAGAGAATTAGAGAAGGAGAGTGGTGAGAGAGGGACACCTTGAAAGATATTTGGGAGAGGAGGCGGCTAAGAGCTCAAGGATTGTCAGGAATATTGTGAGCTATGAAGTTTAGTTTTAGGGTTTTCTTTTATAGTGGGTCTAAATGTTGGTTGAATTAGTTCGGTTTGGGTTAATCAGTTTCTACATTACAAAACCGAAATCAAACCGGATTTTTTTTTAAATATTCTAATCAGTTTAATTGATTTTTTTTTCAGTTCGGTTTTTTCAGTTAATTTTTTTAGTTTTTTGGTTTAATCGGTTTATTAGGTTTTTTACTCACCTCTATTTTTTTAAATAAAAAATAATTTGAAGAACAAATCAACCATCGTAAACAAACACTCCCTGAGGACTCCGTGCCTTGAACATGGGTTAAGATTACTGGTGGCCCTTTGAGAAATCAATCAAAAATATCAGATGATTACAAACATTTTAGCCCTGTCGTGATGTAATTTACCAAGAGGGTTCTTCGGGAAGAAACATTTGATGGAAATATATTTGGGTCCCTTCGATCGACAGAGGAAAGCAGCTCAACCATTGATTGAACAAGTTGTTCCTTTTTTCTTATGAAAATTTGATGGAATTTTCCCTAAAATTGAGTTTTTCTTTTTTTTTTTCTTTTGAACAGCAACGGGGAGTATTATTGGATTAGTTTTAGCATAAGTTTACATGTTGATGTATGGGAGGATTAATTTTTTTAAAAGTATAATAAAAAATATTCAGGCTATAAATTACCATTTATTATTATTGTTAAAACTGGTCTAACTTACAAACTTTGAAATTTTCAAACTTGATTATTTATTTAATTTGAATTTAAAATTAATATTTGTTTTTTTATTTATTAGAATCGATAACAATTTATAAAAAATGCTGCGGTAAAAGTTTTTATGAGATATATTGAGTATTTTTTTTTGTTGAGAAGTGAAATTAAAAAAATAAATATTATCTATATTACATGAATAAATATCGAGAATATAATATATAATATACACATATCCATTATTGTTTTTCTATCATAATATTTTTTTTTAATTCATTTTGACCAATATCAATGGGTGAACGAGCATGTTTTAGTTGATAAAATATGTTTTGAGCTAGCAAGGAAATAATTTAGGTTTTTAATATTATAGCATACACTCTTTAATATTTGGATCAATAAACATCAGTCATTCATGGAGATTTGATTTTTTAATATTTTTATTTATACACAACAAAAATAATAAGAATAAAAGTAATTGTAGCAATTAGCATAATGTTTCGATAAAATCATTACATACAATATTAATACAGTAAAAGATCTATTTGCTATCAAAATTGGACCAATCTAGGTATTATAGGAATATTATTGCTAAATAATATAGTTGAAAGAAGTTCAAAAAATTGTGGAAAAAAACATGGGTATGCAAATCTATACATTTGCAATCACTTTGACTTCGATAATAAATAAAATTTATTATGAAATAAATAAACAACACAGATTATTGGTGGCCCAATAATATCCCCGACAAAAATTTAGTTGTCGGGGATATTATTGAAGGCTTAGAGATTCCATGTCTTGAGCATGGAATTTCAGATGATTGGGGGCCCTTTGAGAAATCAATCAGAAATTTCAGATGATTACTGGGTACTATTTCAATATAACAAACATTTGAGGGTCCCTTCGAAAAAGATAAATGGATGCCCAAAAACTACATTTGGGTCCCCATTGATTGAGAGGAAGGCAGCTCAAGTATTGATTGAACACGTTTTTCTTTTTCTTTATGAAATTTTGACGGAACTTTCCTAGAATTCTAGTTAATTTAGATCTTTTGTCTCTTACGTGGGCTGTTCTTGAAAAAACAATTCTTTGTTGGAATGGAGGGCTTTTCAATATTTAAGTTAGTAAGTGTTGAAGGAGATAATAATGTGTGAGATTGAGAAAAAAAATAAAATAAAGTTATAGGAAGCATGTATCTATGTGTGGTCTATATATGAAACTTGTATGATCAAGATTTTTAATGGTTTTTAAAAATTATTTTTTAAATTTTGTTGTTTTTGTTTATAATTAAAAAAACTGGTCCATGAAAAACACTTTTCAATTAAAAAAATATTTGGTTTGGTTTTTAAAAAGGTGTTTTCCTTTTATTTTAGATAAAAAATATCTTTTAAAAATTATTAAAAAAATAAAAATATTATATTATTTACTAATTATATCAAATTTAATTTTTTTTTTTTTTTACTGTATTTCTTAAATTTTCTCGCAACTTGACTTTGAGCATTTCCCAATAGCGCCATTAAATTGAACCTCGATGACTATCTCTATGGAAAACAACTGTGCTTAGAGTTTCAGATTTCATTGTCATTTATGGCGATGCCTGGAATTGATTTGATGCATGCACTATTTGCCACGATCGAGTAATGATGATCTGTGGATTGCTGAAGATGGCTCAGGATAACGTACAGCAAACGGCAAATTAAATTGAAGATTCATAGAGTTTTTGTTTTGTTTTTTTTTTAATTAGGAAATTAAAAAAACAGCCTATAAAATATTTAGAAAAATTAATCAGTCTAGCTAGTAACAGATGATCATATCTCATTAGCGTCTCTTTTTAATTGTTAAATAGCCTACTTGTACAAATTATAACGAACAGAGCTCATAAATGAATTAATCATCGACTTTTTAATTTTTAAGTTTATAGAATAATTACAAAAAACTTAAATCTTCTTGAAGTTACTATACCCCATTCTTTTATATTAACTTTGTACTTATTTTTATATTAACTTAAACTTAGACTTTCAACATAATCAATGGCGGTATTCGTCCTTAAATTTTTATATTAATTTTAATTTTAATTTTTATAATTGTTATTTACTTTTCTTTTATGAATTTTTTAATTAAAATTTTTTATTTATCAAATTTGATTCTCATTCTTTTGATTGTTACTTAATTTATTTGAAATAATTTATGAAATTATAATTATTATTATTATTTTAATTTTATTATCTTTTAATTTTTTTTATCTGTTAGATTTGATCCCTATTATTTTGATTGTTATTTATTTTATTTGAGATAATTTATGAAATTAGATTTTTTTTTCAATTTCATTCTCATTTAACTTTTTAATTTGTAAGATTTGTTTTTCATTATTTTAATAAACTTAAAAATTAAAAAACATTAATAAGTTATTTTTCAGGTCATTATCCATGACATAACCAAACACTGGAAAATGTTTTCTAACTTATTTTCCATGACACTACCAAATATCAAAAAATAATTCACTTTTTAGGAATCTACTTTCCAAAAAAAATTACTTTTTAGCAAACAAACAGGTCTAAGACTTAAGACTTGTTCTTAATAGCTAAGAATAGGTCTAGCTTTGCTTACTAGTGATGGCGTGTTTCTATATGCCCAGTCCTTGAGCTTATCTCATAGAAAAGAAAAATAAAAAGTTAGATCATATGATGTTGTGATATGCTCGTATTGGTGATGTCATTGCTATTCCATTGATGGAGTTATTGTTTAGTCATGAAGAAAATAGACAAGTTAGCACATTAGAGATGGTCAGGTGAGTAATGTTGCAATTGACATAGAAAATGAATAATGTTTTGCATAGAAAAAGTACCGGAAAAAAGTGTGTTCATGGCTTCTAAAAACCCAAAAAAATTCATGAAGGTGTGTGCCAAGATAAGATTAGGTGAGGTTGTGACTCGGGTCAAAGTGGTGGTTAAGCATACGTCCGTGATCAATTTGGTTAGGTGAAAGCCTAACCAAATGACAAACCAACCAAGTTGATTGATTTCTTTTTATTATATTATGATTTCCCCCCAAGTATTTTAAACAGACATGTTTAAAAGATTTTGACCAACAAAAACAGGAAAAGAAAATACATAATATCTGTATGAGAATGTAGCCTTTTGTGACCATACCTATATAAGAAAATGAGTGTTTTTTGCAAGAGAGATAAGGGTTTGATCAATTTGTTTATTCCTCTTACAATAAAGTGTATTATTTCTTAAAAATAGAGAATGCTTTGTGATCAATAAAAAAACATTATTAAAGCATTGTGTAAGAAGCTATTATATAAAGATGTGGAGATTTCAATGTCCATATTACATGAAGATTTTTGTTAGAGATATTAAAGATATGTTTGGAGACACAGAGAACTCATTTGAAGACATAAAGATTTCATAGAGACATGAAAATCTCATTTATAAAGATTTTTTTGCTAGGGACATGAGATCTTATTGTGAAGATTTTTCATTAGATATATGAATATACATTTAGAGAAACATTACTTCTTTTATTCAAAACTTCAGAATATAATGGAGATATAATTTTTGAAAAGCTTCTGATTTAAGTTATTGCATCACAAGAATTTTATTTTATTTGTTCATGTTGCATCGTTTTCTTCATAAATTATTAGAGATATCCCCTGGAGATCAATTATTATATTTTTTTTTTCAAGGCATGACATTCCTCAGTGTGTGGTTGTGGTCGCCATAGAAGTGATAAAATTTGTTAGGGTTTCTTATGTTTCTGTCACTCTTCATAAGAGATGATTGTCACATAAAATCCTTGTCCTGAATGGTAGCTAACACCTCAACATGTATAATGGTAAGAGGTGTTGTTAAAAGCTTAGAAAATATCATGTGATCACGATAAATGAATTGATATTTTATGATATCCCTCATGCAAATATCACTTATATTATAGTGTTTGCACTCATTGTAATTGAACAAATGTTGAGTTCAACCATTAGACTCAGTACTCAATCGAGTGTGCAATGTGCCACCGTTTAACAACATTAATCAATTCATTTTTATTATTAATTATTTGATTAACCTCTAAATTAGACCCTCCTGCCATACTTATATGACAAAATGCCCAATCATGTAAACAACAAAACTAGACCTAAAAGCATCTTCAAATTCAGGAGCAGGAGGAATAATTTCATCATTTTCATTATCACTAGGCTCATAATAGTCAAATCTATATTAATTAGCAAAAAGATTGTCAAACATACAATCATCTATAATTTGTAGCAAATCATCCGATAATAAACTATTTTTATCTCTACCAACTGAATTTGTAAGACTAGCAGAAATTTGAACACACACAGATTTTGATTGATTACTTACATAATCATCATGCTCAAACCATTTTGAATGAAAGAATCTATCATTGTCTTAAACTACCATCATACAAAATCGATACAAGATAATATTGTTGTTCATCAAGTGGACACCTCCAAATTATTTCAACATCAATATCGTTATAATTTCACCTTAAGTCCATGAAAAATAGTTTATTTCATTTCTACATACAACATGCCTAAATTACTAGTTAACAATAAACTGCTCCCGTCATTGTATGTGATACTATTGTTCACTTCCGAAACAATATTACTACCGTAATAACATAATATAAATATATTATTAGACATTCTATAAAAAAAATCGGATTCTAGTCAATTTAACATAATTTTAACTAAATTGCATTACATCAATCATAATTGGCAAAATTCATAGCAAATTCAATCAAATTCTTAAAATTTAAAGTTAAAGCAAACTAAACATTCATAATACATTATCAATTGATATTTTTAATGCTCAATTGCATTAAATCAAACATAAATTTATAGCAAATTAATTTAATTCAAAGAAAATACTAAATTCTTTAACTTATCAACAATTAAATGAAACATGTAATTCATCATAATTCAACTACATTTATGCTCTATTACATGAATGTATGTGCGTATTTAACTATATTATTAGTCTATTCCAACAATATACACCAATTTAATCTAAATTAAACGCAACAAATAATTAATTAAACCTATTTTCATGTTCAACTATATCAAATAAACTCTAATTGAATATATTTTTAACTAATTTATCATTGATTCAACAAACCTTAAATTCACCATAAACCCTAAATTCAACTTCAACAATTATTTGATTTCAACCAAACCAAATACAAATTAATAACAATGTAGTATGTTTACCTTGCTTATATGACAACAAGAATGGTTGGGGTAGTGGCGACAGTGGTGATGGCAACAAAGGGGACAATGAGTTTTCAACACAAAAATACCAAATGATGCTTAAAGACTATGATGGATTCTATTTAGTTGTTTTAAGAGCAAAATCTAAGTGATTAATGAGTTTTTTAAGAGACACATGAGGGAGACTGTGGGTTTTATTAAAGAGAGGGGGGAGTGTCTATGTGTTGTTGTTGTTTGATCTGTTTAAATTTTAATTGGTATTGTGCTTATAAAGCATGACATTTTAAGTTGTTGCGCTTCTAAATGTCGTGCTTCAAAAACACAACTAGATCAAATTATATTATTTCACTAATTTTTTTAAATAGTATCATTCTCTTAAATCTTTAAATTTACCGTGCTAATTTAATTTTTAAAAAAACAAGAAGTTCTCCCTTGACAACATTAACCACCTAGGCTATCCTTGTTTGTTCATTCACTTAGACTTTGCCCGAATATTAAGCTGCGTTTGTTTTCGGGAAACCACTTTCTAACTTTCCTGTGTTTGTTTACCATTAGGAAAGTTGGTTAACGAAAAACACTTTTCGGTCAACGGAAAACACTTTCCAGTCAAAGGAAAATTTGGCTTGGTTTCCAAGAAAGTGTTTTCCTTTTATATTGGGCGGAAAACACTTTCTGGAAGTTGTGGAAAATTTAGAAATATCATATTATTTGATGATTATATCAAATTTGATCCTCAAACTTTTGATTGCTATATATATATTGTTTTGAATATTTGTTTTTCAATTTCATCCCTTAAAATTTATTTTTTATATTAATTTTGGTCCTTGTTTTTATAATTGTTATTTACTTTTCTCTTATCATTTTTTAATTGAAATTTTTTATCTATCAAATTTGGTTCTCATTTTTTTTATTGTTTCTTATTTTATTTGAAATAATTTATGAAATGTTAATTATTATTATTTTTATTTCTTGATCTTTCAGTTTTTTTTATTTTTTAGATTTGATCTCTATTATTTTGATTATTATTTATTTTATTTGAGATAATTTATGAAATTATATTTTTTTTCAATTTCATTGCCATTCATTTTTTTAATTTGTAAGATTTGTTCCTCATTATTTTAATAAATTTGAAAAAAATAAAACATTAATAAGTTATTTTCCAGCTTATTTTCCATGACATAACCAAATATTGGAAAATATTTTGCAATTTATTTTTCATTATACTATCAAATATCAAAAAATAATTTACTTTCCCGGAATTCACTTTTCAAAAAGAAATTACTTTTCAGCAAACAAACGAGACCTTAGAGTTGGTAAGGATGGACTGCAATCTTTTCACATCATATTGTTCAGTTTATGGATAGAGTTTAATTTTTTAATTAGTGATTGAATTTTAAAATATTTTTTATTTTAAAATATATTAAAATATTATATATTTTTTATTTTAATGTGAGAACATTAAAACCATTCAAAACTATCTAAAAAAATTAATTTAAAATAAAAACAACACCATCACTAGTACCAAACACGTTCTCAATCTTATTCTATTGAGATTGGTACAAGAATCTCTCTCTCTCTCTCTCTCTCTCTCTCTCATAAATATGAATGAGAGAGAGAGAGAGAGAGAGAGAGAGAGAGAGAGAGAGAGAGAGAGAGAGCGCTCGTAATCATCATGTTCACCACTAACTAACTGGTGAGTTGGAGGTAATGAATGATTCATTGAACAATGAGGCTATCACCCTGAGAAAAAGTGAGTTACAAAGTTTCGAACTTGACGTCTCATAAAACCATTTATTAAACATTTGAAAACTGAGTCACACTACACATACGGAAGCAGCTCTTCTAAAATGTGGCGCTGGTCTCCACTTTTGTAGAAAAGATCCTCGTTTTGATCTTCACCTTTCATAAAACGACGACCACTTATTCCTTTTAGATTATTCTGTTTATTTTTGTATATTTTTGTATATTTTTAATATATTAATATTAAAAATAATTTTTAAAAACAACTGAAACCGCTGGCGAAGACTAATCTCCGCTAAAGGTCAAGAATCGATGTACAAGGAAGGAAGGAAGGAAAGAAAGGCATGCATGATTGGCGGGTAAATCTCATAACAGACGAGTTTGCTTTCATTATTTGATTTGGACTTCTTTCTACATTTGATAAGACCTTTCATTCCTTTCCAGTTTCAGTTTCAATTATTTCTCATCTGTTATTCCGTTTCATCCACGGTTTGCCGTCGATCGAGTCTTCTTTTTCCACCATAATTAAAATAAAATGCCAGTCTTCTCGACTTTTATTTTTTAAAAAAATAAATCAAAAATTTTATACATATATTTAATTAAATAAAATTAAAAACTATAAAAAATATTAATGTTTTTATTTGACTCTCTTTATTACAGGTCAGGTGAAAAACATTTCTAATGCAAAAAATTAAAAACATTCACAAAATTGCCATTGCTACTATGATTTACCATTTCGTTTTAGTATAATTAGTATATTATCTAATATACCACTTGTATTATAGATAGTTATACGTAAAGTTATCATATTTGGATGGTTTTTGCCTGTTATTTGATCTGATTTAAGATTCGAGTTCCTAAATTATTGGGTTAATATATTTCAATTATTTTCTCTAAGACTACATTGTTTATTTAAAAATAAAATATTCTTAAAGTTAACTCAATTAGATCTCACTTAAATACATCAATATCCAAAATAATTATAAATGAATTGTGATTTATAAAAAATAACTAAGCCTTTTATTGTTCTTCTTCATGTTATCAGCTTAATTAGAATTGTAGAAGCTGGTCTCATACGGCGTTTGCTTTGTTTGTTAATAATGTGAGATGTCTTATCATATATTATAATAATACTCGAGAGTGAGTGGATGTTTTTGTTGTTAAATTTGTTTTTTAAATTATTTTTAGTTTAAAAATAATTTAAAGTGATTTTTTTATATATAATTTTGATATACAAATATGTATATAATTTAATTAAAAAAATTACTTTACACCATATTATCAAACAAACACTACCTACCAATAAAATAACTGCTAAAAATAAAATAAAAACTATCCAATATCCATCATAAAAAATCTAGAAGCCAATTAGTTGCAATAAAGACGGCCAAATCTTTCTAGATGGAGATTTGTTTTTTAAAAGACGTAGAAAGTCAAACTAAAAGGAGAAAATGGTAAAATATCTTTTTTCCTCAATCAGCACGCGTAAATAGAAGATAATTAATCCTGCTAGAAATTGCTTTTTAATTAAGAGACTAATATTTCAATGGTAAATTGTTTTTTTTCCTCCATCAACACTAGCATATGGGATGGAATATCAAAGGCGCTAGGTGCGCGGGCATGCCTTGACTTCTTTTTTATTGACCCTTTAGGTATTTTTTCCTTCGAGTTTTTTCTTTAGATTTTTCTTGTTAACAAGGTCATCTCAAGTAGAATTCCACACAATTTACTTTAAAATCAAGACTAAATAAATATTTGGCTCAGGATTTTACAAATTTAAACTATTATACCGAGTCTAACAATAATACTAAGAAGTTTTTTATAATCTAGATATTATTTTTTTATATTCATTTTTTTTAATCCAAGCAGCAATGATAGTGCATAAATAAACTAGTAACAAATATACTTGGGGAAGGGGGTGTTAAACAATTAATGTTTTTAATGGAGCTCTAGAGATATTTTAATACGGATTATAATAGTAAAATGACCATTTTATTCCTGAATCATATAACATTTGTCTTGGCTGAAAGGGTAATAAGATCTTTTTTTAATGAATAGTAAAAATACTAGAATACTCTTATAACAATAAAATATGCCTGGCATCTAAGGGTAGTTTTGGTTTTAAATTTTAAATGAACAATGAGATTACTTAGATGCTTTTAAAGTAAAAGATAAAACTTCTTTGGTTAAGGGTTATTTTTTACTTTTCAAGCTGGTTTTTTTTTTTTATTGTTGTTGAGGGTATTATGATATTTTTACACAAATTTATTAAAATTAAAATTAAAATTTAAAAATTTATTGGTACATGCGTTGTAAACACTAGCATATGGGAGACACTCATGCACTTTAATTAGCACGTGTAGTGCTTTTTAACTAGTGGACCTTGCCCTTTTGCCATGTCTTTAGATGCAAAGCCTCGTCATTTTTCTTTTGATGCAACGCATGTCACTGGTAAGTTAATGGTTTGTCACTAGTTAGACCCCCCTATTTTCTCTCTTTTCCCTCATATATTGCAGACTAATCTTCTTGTTTTTTTATATTTCTACTTCGGCATTTTTTTTAATTTTTAATTTTTAATTTTTAATTTTTGTTCTTGATCTTTTTGTAAAAGTTTTATTTTTTTTTTAAATTTAATCCTCGTTCTTTTAATTTTTAATTTTTTTTGTTGGAGTTATTTTTCCTTTAAATTTAACCCTCCAATAAAAAAAATTATGTCCTTTTTCTTTTAATTTCTTAGTTTTGTCCTTATCCTTTTTGTGAAAGTTTTATTTATTTTCAATGTAGTCCTTCAATTACAAATTGTCAATTATTATTTTTTTTCAATTTGATCCTTATTCTTTTAATTTCTATTTTTTCCCTTAGATCGTTTATACAATTTTTATTAGTTTTTAATTTTATCCTTCAATTCAAGTTATTATTATTTTTTTTTCAATTTGGTCCTCCTTCTTTTATTATTTTTTTCTTTTATTATTTTTCTTTTAAATATAACCCTCCAATAAATTTTTTTTTATTTCCCTCTAATTTAATTTTTTTATTTTGATTTTCACTCTCATTCTTTTAATTTTTTTTTAATTTTTGATCCTTTTATGTTGTTAATTTTTTCTCCCGTTTCATTCTTCTTCATTTAATTTGCTAAGGATTATGCTTCACTAATTTTTCATGTATGATATTTCAATTTAATAACCGGACTCATAAGTTTGAAAGGTTGGCATGGATCAACATTTTTTTTTGATTTCATTATATAGCATTAGTTTTTATTTTTTTTAAAAAAATTGACTTTGCGGTTTTTTTTTATTAAATTATCATGATCTCATGACCTGAGTCATGAGTTTTGCGGGCTATCATAGGTTAACTTGTCTCTTATTACCTATATTACATGTTTTTCATCCTACCTAGAGTTCACTAAGACTTTGTGTCCCCTTTTTTTTTTCCTTCTAATTTCATACATCCATGAATTTTTTTCCCATTGTTTCATCTTTTATATATATATATATATATAAAACATAATTTGTTATTGATCTCTATTCTCCCGTCATATATTTAAAATTAAATCACCTTATTAAATTTAATTTCTTTTATTTTTTAAACATACTTGAACATTATTTTTATATATAAAAAAATAAGATCCGCGGGGTAGGGCAGCCTAGTGTATTCTACAAGGCATTTGTCAAACATTTTCTTAACCTTTTGAGGTTGGATTTGGTTTCAAGAGAACTGGACCAAAGCCCATAAAAAAAATCTACAAGGGCAGCACTTGCTTGCCCCACTCATCTAGTGATTTATGATTAAGAAATTATAACCTCTTCCTTACTGACACGTGGGCTAATGGTTTCATGGTACGTGTCATGGTACATGATTAACTATTTCTCTCTCTGCCACCCTAAAAAATAATAATAATAATAAAAAACCCTTCCTTCACTTTCTTCCTCTTCAAATTGTACTGTTTTCTATCCTCCAAATTGCTTTGGTTGGTAGGTGCCTTGGAAGTTACAAGTAGCATGTTGTTTTTGTCTCTTGATGGTCTAATTAGCACACTGTAATGTATTTATTTGTGTATGCAAGAAAACATATTTTTTTCTGTTTAAAGTTAGAATCTTTATGCTAAATATTATGATTCTGTTGTTATGTTCTGCTTGATATTTCCATTCTATGTGTTTTGTATGAATTTGCAAGTTGCAACTATGTGTAAATAGTGTTGTTAGGATCATTCTAGTATTTCTGTAGTTTAGCAATACTTAGCCTCTCTTGGATTTTGGATAAAGGTTTTTTTCTTTTTGGTTCCTTTTCTGTTTTGGAAGATGGATAACTGTAGTCTTGAATTCTCTCTCGCTTCTCTGTGTACATGAGTTGTTTTTAATGCATGAGGTGAGAATGACTTTGAAGAGTGCCGTGAGGATTCAAGTGTGAGGAACGAATCAGATGAATGTGCCAGAGCATGGAAGCTCATAACTTGAAATTGGTGTTTCTCTTGATGAGTTCGACAGATTTTTTGAGGAATTTCATCAGATAGGATAGGTGCTTGTCCACAGAACGTAGAAATGAATGTTAGCCTGCAAATCTTAAGCGTTTTATTGGCAAGCAAGTGCCATGGTTTTCATGGAATTCACCAATCTTAGAAGCGGAAAGAATCCATAAGCTTACTTATAATGTGGCTGGCTGCAATATTAAGCCAGGCAACCCAAGGTTGGCACATTATCATCGAGGTTCTGCTCAGAAAAATTGGATGAGCAATGTATTGTGGAGAACCTACACTGTGCCTGTTAGTTTGGAGGAATCTTCGTCAACACAGCCAGAAGGTTGTTCTGTGGATGAAGAAAATGCATCTGAGGATTCACCAGAAGAGCCTCTTCATCGACCATTGAGTGGTGATGAGGTGAGCTCACATTTCCATGGCTTCTTGGTACATTTGATAATCTCAGACACAGTTTTCTCTTTGATGTAACAGCAAACAGAGACCTTCCCTTTCTATACCCACTAGAACTCAATGATCAATATAGTGAACCACAAAAGAACTTTCAAGGTAGGACTGATACCCGTTCTTTAATGACTTTTAACTGCATAATACATAGGAATACAACAATTAAATTAAAAGGCGACAGATTTATAAGAAAATAGCATGTGCATACTTCCTGGCATCCTCATCATGTTATAGGTAGAAAACACAAAAAGGCATGTTTTTCTTACTATTAAGTAAGATATACGTAATACCGTGGATGTATTGTTTATTTTTTAATAATTCATTTTGATAGTTTTATTTTCTACGATTTCATCATAATTCAAAGCCAATTACTTTTAATTTTTTAAGCAATGGTGAAATTACAAGAAAAGTGATCGAAATAAAAAGGACATAAAACATGGATGGCGTGCCAGAGATTTTATAAAAAATACACTTAAGTTCTTGATCCTTAAAAATAACGCAATTTATATAATTTAGATTATTTTAAATTTCAAAAAATTAATTTTGATACAAAAATTTATTTGTATTATTTTTTAGTTCCTGATTATAGAGATGAGAGGGAGAGATCGCTGATTTCAGCATAAAAGAAGTCGTCATTCAAGCCATTTTCAACCATCAAAATAATTTTTTTTGATTTTCATGGTTTTCAAGCGATGAGATAAGTTTGATGATGGTGTGCCAAGAGCCTCAATATTTGTTGAAAAAACATATCTAAGTCGGGAAAGATAAATCTAACCCGATTTGATTTTGACTTTTTGGATTATTTTTAAGGTTTTTTAGGTTGATGGGTTTCTTTGTAGGTGTTGCAAGGGTGTTGATGAGATTTTTTGGGATTAAAATGACTTAAAAGTTGAGTTTTTTGGGTAAAAGAGACACTGCAATGTTTTTCCGGCCACCATAGTGACAACAAAAATCTGGACTCACAAACAATAAGTTGTCAAAGTTTTTTTTTTTTTCTAAAAAATAGGAGCAAATGACAAGTCATTCATCTTTTTAAAAAATAACAAAAAAATAAGCTAGGTTCAGGCGCACGGGCTTGGGCTTTAAGGCTTGCTCACGCCTCTGTGCTTTTCCTTTATAATGGCCAAGGTGTGTTGGGTTATAGATTCGTGACTTAACTTGTCAAACTTATCATTCGAGTCATGAACTTAACCGGGTTAAATATTATTATTATTATTATTTTGCTTCTTTTTTTAATTGATATCTATTTTTAATATGTTTTTTTAAATAATTTTTAAATTTATGTTTTAATTAATATCACTCATTTTTTATTATTTTTGTTTTTGCTTATTTAATATTTTTTGGATATAGATTTTTTTTTTAAAAAATATTTTGTGCGAATTTGATTTTTAAAGAGATTTGTTTTGTTTTATTTATATTTTTTATAGATAAACTTTATTTTTGAAAATAAAAATATTTATTTTTTGATAATATTTTTAATATATATAACATTGCATAATATTTTTTTATTTTATTTTATTTAATCAATTAAATGTGTATTTATTTTTATTATTGTTTGATTGAATAAACAATTTCTTTAATAAATAGATTTAGCAAACACAACTAGATAAATGTCATGTCTATATTTTGATTTATATCTGTGTTTCTATTTTTTTAATTTTAATTTTATTTATTATTAATAAATAATTTTTTAAAACTAAAAAAATATATTAAAAACTACATATATAATTTTTTAAAAACAATATCTGAACCCGCTGACCTCAAATAAAGTGGTAGCTTCAATTTTATTTTATTTTATGGTTGAAGCTGTAGCTTCTATAGATGTCCCTACTTTTTGTGCTGGGCAAAAATATAATAGCATATTTGACCTGAGAAGTGACAGTATTATTTTGTTTTCTCTGTCTCGTGTTTGACCATTTTCTCCAATTTATACGTCTGGTTCTATTTCTAGTTACAGCTCTGCTTCATTTGTAATTAGAAGTGATCAGTTTTCATCAGGATGTGTTGGAAATCAGCCCCGTTGCTGAATTCTCTTATGCTGTGAATTGAACGTGCCCCCCGAGGTCGTCGTTGTAATATTTGGTTTCTAGTTAGTTCAACTTACATGGACTAGAACCAAAACAAATTTTCATGGGTTTCCATATCTGTAAGTCTATCCTTTTGAAAAGAAACCGGACAGATGTTCTATAATGTTTGACAGTTGAAGGCACTGCTGCTCGATTCTCAGAGAGAAAAACTTTCAAAAAAACCAAGTGAAGCCGATCAGCGAAACCGGGTTCTCAAACGACGGGTTTGTATACATGAAAGGTTAGGCGTGTTCTTTATGAAAGCCTGATATAGTTTTGCATCAAAAAATCCTTTTTATGGTTTGCTTGTGGCTTTGCCTGCATTCTAGTGTTTCTTTTGATGCTATTGTTTTACTGACGATTTTCCATCATTTTCCTTACAAAAGTTCTACTGGTATATGTGTTGCTGTAAAGCTGTGCAAGAAAAATTGAAGGAACAAACAAAGGACGTGGATACCGCACCACCATCCAAGGAGGTTTCCTTGTACGTTCTGGTGTGGCATGGGAGAAGTAGGAATGCAAGAAAGCTCCTTATATTCCTTAGACATTTTGCTGACTAATTTCGATTTCAAGATATTTTGAGTAATGTAAAAGAATTTGTTGGGGGAGGCCTCTTCTCATAAAGATTCATCTATTTTCAGAGTGTACAAGAAATGGGCACCTTCGTTGGTTGGAGTGAAGGGGAGAACTTATCTCCTGAGTATGATGGTTCTTTCACTAAGTTCGCAACAACATGAATGCTCTTGGTGGATGGAGGGTGGCAATTGTCTCCAAAAAATACCTATCTTTTTAGGTTTTTTAAAAAGAATTCAATTCAAAATAAAACTCAGTACAAGCTAAGGTTTCTAGTTGAAATTCACTTCGTTAACCATTAATCAAGCTAGATTTTATAAGAAAGTGTGTAGTTACTTGCTGAAAAATACTAAAACAATTATTCAATATACAAGTTTTCAGCTTTCACTTACTATTATTAACTATGCTTTTTTGCATTTTTAATTACAATCTCATAATAATGACATTAAAAAAATGCAACGTCTTGCGTGTGAAGTAATATTCCCGATGGATGCCAAGGTTACTAATTAATCTTGCAAAGCGGCACCATGGCCACACAAATTAAATAAAGCTTGCTGGACATGGCATGGATGGCCTAGGATAGCTTACATTTGCCCTCCGATCCTCTCCTAGTTAGTTACTGTTAATAGATTACATTATCTACTATTTAGCATAATAATTCCCAATTAATTAGAACAACTTGCATGTTGTCATCTTGTAGTTAGCACGACTAAGGAAAACATATAAAAATGAACTCACTCTGTACTAAAAGGAAAATCCCAAATGTCCACTTGTGTTGTAATAGTTATCAAGGGAAGAATTAACTAAATTGTCGAAAGAATGAAAGAGAAATAATTAAGAACACAAAAATTAAATAGTAGTGCTGGTAACTAAACAAGAGCACAAATCGGTCGACTTCTTTCATAGGAAATGCAATGTTTGATTACTATCTAAAACATGAAAGATTTATTTCATGTTTTTGTATCTTTATTTATTTATTTTAGAACACTCACCGAAACCAAATGTATATAGTCTGCTAAAGGCCACAAAAACAGATTCACGTAAACCAGCAAGAGCAAATAAAACAACTCTCTTGTCTCTATATAAATAAACCCTACACTTCTTATGCTTATATTCTTCTTCTAAACGATAACCTCAGTACGCATATCTCCCTGTCTTCTTCATTTTTCATTCCTTTTTGGATGTTTGAAACAAGATCTATAACCTTTTTGATGCACTTTCTCTCTACTCTTTCTTCTCAGAGAGGTTTTGCTCGTTCTCTTCACGGGCTTATCTTCCACTTTGGCTCTGGCAAGCAAGCCTGGTGCTACCGTTGCCTTGGCCTTGATCCCTAAAGAAAACCTCACAAGATTAATTAGTTGTTTTATCTTCTTCTTCTTTTTTGTTTTTTTAATTGAAACCCTCAGCTTCTTTTTTCTTTTTACTTTGAGCTATATATCTTGCTTTTTCATCAAAGAAAGGCTACAAAAATGGAAAAGATGAAGAGAAATGTGAGCGAGAAAATGATGTTAAAAAAGCAGATAAAGAATAAGAAAGGTGATGACAAAACGAATAGGTTCTTGGTAAGTGTCAATTTTCTTGGGAGTGCAGGGCCTATAAGGTTTGTGGTTAATGGGGATGATCTTGTTTCTGGGGTCATTGACACTGCTTTGAAGACGTATGCCCGTGGAGGCCGGCTCCCAGTTCTTGGCTTTGATGTCAATAAATTCCTTCTCTACTGTGCTAATCCACCTTCAGATGGTATTTTCACTTTACCCTTTCTTGAAAATTTCACAATTGTTTTTTATTTTTATTTTTTGCCTTGAATTCCTTCCTTATTCTCTTTATTTGATATTACTATTGATCATTGAGGTAATAATTTAATTATAGTTGTGAAAACTAATCTACGATTAGGATTGATAAGAAAAAAAATACTGGGTTTTGTATTGTAATATAGGATCAACAGAGTTTCATGTATAAACTAAAAACAAACTCGATTTGAGTTAGATTTCAAGTCTAAATTTCTCGATTTAATCTATCAGATCTCATTGGGTTTAACTTGTTCAATTCCAAGAGCTTTTTTTTTTTCAAAGATTTTAATATATACTTTAGTAGTTATGTTAAATAAACTAATTGGTAGGTCGGGTAAAATCATTTTCGTTTTTTTTTTTTTTTCATGTAGCGTTGAATCCACGGGAGCCAATAGGTTCCCAAGAGGGAAGGAATTTTGTGCTGTGCAAGAAACAGCTGCAACCACAAATGACAGAAATGAGATCAGACATCGTAGCAAAAAAACCATCTGGGTGGAAGGCATTGATGACTGCATTTCTTCCCATATGGGGATTGGTTGGTACTTGAAAATGTCAATTATACAATAATTAAATATCAGTATCCAGCATGCTTAATTATGTCTCTGATTATGACTTTGGTCAGGTGTGAGTTCTACCTCACAAGTCTCTACTAGTTCGATGCTTTTCTGGAGCATATACTAGAGACAATATTATTAATATGTTGTAAAAATGAGAGCATATATATGTTCTCTATGTATAAATCAAATAATGTGCGTTTTCATTATTTGCAAACGAATGGCATCTTTGGCATCATGCTTGCTTGTTCTTGTAATCTAATCTTGACTCTTGAATTTTGATTATTGGTATCTTAGTGATCCTTTTTATATTTTTATTGTTTTTAAAAGAGACAGCTAGGAAAATATTTAAGTGGATTACATAAATAATGACAAAGGAGAAAAAAAAGAGAGAGAACGAATATCACTTAAATGCTCTAATTGTAATTTTATTAATAACATGATTATTTTTGTATTTTAAAAGTGTTTTTTAGAAAGTTTGAAATTTTTTTTATATTTTTTGATCGCTTTGATGTGTTAATATTAAAAATAAAATTTTAAAAATAAAAAAATATTATTTTAATAAATTTTCAAGTAAAAAATAATTATTATTACAATATTAAATAAATTCTAAATTACAAGCTCAGATTCAAAATTATACTTGATGGAAAATTGTCAAGAATAATAATTTATACTTATACTCACTTTGAAAAAAAATAATAGTAAATAACTAAGTTGAATTCAAATATTTAAAAGATGTTTGAAAGAAATAAAATTTAATTTATTTTTTATTTTCATATTATTCTCATCACCGTTATCTTATTTCTTTAAAGATCTTTTAATAAAAGAGATGTGTAGATGATTATTTTAAGAAAACTGATTTTAACATTAAATTTTTTTCTCTTAAATCAAATGGGTTGATAGGTTGGTCTCTGATTTATTTTGTATTATTTTTTAAAATTAAATTCTATTTGAAGTTATGGATCAACTGGCTATACTTTAACATTCGTACATGGTGAAGGTTGACAGGTTCAAAAATCTACCTGGTGCAGGTAATTAAGGATCTGAGTAAAATAGTAAGGATTTGGTGTAGTGGGCGTAGTGGGTTAAGTGGCTGGATATATATACATATATATATATATATATATATATATATGTATATATATGTATATATATGTAAATCAAATTTAAAATATGATTTAGAAATCTCCCATCCACGTAACCCAAACTCTTTATTTACTTCTTAAAAAATAAATAATTACACTTCTCAATTTGGTTATTATATAATAGGAAATGGGTAGATTATTAACCCGACTTGAATAGTTAGGATATTTTTTTAGGATTATTTTATAAAATAGATTTTGGATAAGGTATAAATACTATGAAACTCAATTTTAAATTTAATCTAAATCTAACTTGATATATTGAATAATAAATACTTGATAGAATAGAAACTTTGTTGCATTGATATTCATTATCATACTTAAATATAGGAATTAGGAAATAATGGAACAAGTTGAGGAGGCAAGGGATTAATGTCTCTCAAGGCATCGAGGAGCAGTCTCCCGAGGAAGGGCACATTCGGGCAAAAGCTATAATAAATCCAAGTTCACGAAACCTTATAAGAAGGTCATTGGTGTATATACAGACTTCGGCATCGTATTAGTCACATCTTATCTAATTTCTAGTTAACAATGTCTAGAAGTTAGTACATATGATTATAGTTGTCTGACCGACTTGAAAATGTTTTTTTTTTTTTTTTAATTATTAGATTGGTGGGTTCATCTGTAAATTATTGGGTCAATTATTTATTAAGTCAACTAAGTTACAGTGAATTTATCACGTTAATCATCTTTAATCAAGTTAATATTTGTTTTTATTCGAATTAAAATCCTAGATAGCTTTGCTAGATAAATTCTCAATTCAGGCTTGTAGCTTTCTAAGAGTATTTTTAAAAAATAGTATTAGAATAATTTTTTTAATATTAATATATTAAATTTTAATGGTCTAATTGTGACTTTATTAAGAACATGTTTATTTTTGTATTTCAAAAATAGTTTTGAAAAAATTTAAATTTTATTTTATTTTATTTTTTTGACGTTTTCAGATTATTTTGATATATTAAAATAAAAAATAAAATTTAAAAAATAAAAAAATTATTTTAATGATTTTTCAAGTTAAAAATACTTTTAAAAATAATTGTTGTCACAACATTAAACAAGCTCTAAATCACAAGCTAAGGTTCAAAGTTGTACTTGATGGAAAATTCTCGAGAATAATAACTTAAACTTATACTCATTTTGAAAAAAAAAACAGTAAATAATTAAATTAAATTCAAATATCATAATTCAATTCATTTTATGTTTTTATATTTACTCCCATTACCATCATGTTATTTCTTTAAAGATTTTTCAATAAAAGAGGTGTAGATAAGTATTTTAAGAAATATAATTTTAACATTAAATTTCTTCTCTTAAATCAAATGGGTTGGTCTCTAATTTATTTTGTATTATTTTTAAAGAATGAATTTTATTTGAAATTCAATTATTAACACTAAAATATTGCACGAATGATAAAAAAAATATTTTTTTTTAGGTTCAATTTTTTTTCCTTTTGTTTCCTTCTCGTGTCTCTAGATTGAGTATTGGTGACTATTCTTGGAGAACTCTAAAATTTATCTAATCATAAGAAAATAAAATACAAGATGCAGTTACTTGAGCTTTTAATTAGCATAAAGGATTGTGCAGTTAATTTCAATAAAATTAATATATAAAGAATGGCATAGTAGTAGAAGAACCTAGCTACTTTAACATTCGTACATGGTGAAGGTTGACAGGTTCAAATTTTTACCTGGTGCAGGTAATTAAGGATCTGAGTAAAATATTAAGGATTTGGTGTTGTGGGCGTAGTGCAGATAAATAAATTGTTTTTACCTCTCAATCCCCAGGGAAATGTTATGCAAATTACAAAATTATTTTGGAATGCGATGCAAATTGTATTTTAAAAATTTAATTTTTTTTGTTAAAATTTAATATGATTTGTATGTTTTGAATCGTTTTGATATGTTAATATCAAAAATAATTTTTAAAAAATAAAAAAAATCATTGGCATGCATTTCGGCACAAAAAGTTGTTTGAAATATAACTGCTATTACACTATCAAACATATTCTAAGAGCATGTTTTATTTTTTAAAAATTATTTTTGACATCAGTACATCAAAACGATCCAAAACATATAAATCATATTAAATTTTAGCAAAATAAAAAAAATTTAAAATTTTTTAGAACGTGATTTAACCGCGTTCCCAAACGGTTTAAAACTGGGATCCAAAGTCATAGGAAATGGATATATTATTAACCCGAATTGAATGGTTAGGATTTTTTTTAATGATTATTTTATATGATAGATTTTGAATAAGGTATAGATATTATCAAATTCAATTTAAAATTTAATCTAAATCTAATCTGATAGAATAGAAACTTTGATATATTGATATTCTTTATCATCTTTAAATATAGGAATTAGGAAATAATGGAACAAGTTGAGGAGGCAAAGGATTAATGTCTCTTAAGGCCTCGAGGAGCAGTCTCCCGAGGAAAGGCACATTCGGGCAACCTCAAATCCAAGTTCACGAAATCTTACAAGAAGATCTCTGGTATTCAGACTTCGACACCGTATTAGTTACACCTTGTTTAATTTCGTTGTCTTTTCTAGTTAACAATGTCTAGAAGTTAGGACACATTATTATAGTTGTCTGGACCGACTCGAAAATATTTTTTTAAAATTATTAAGTTGTTGGATTAATCTGTAAATTATTGGGTCAATTTTTAATCTGTTTTGCTAGATAAATTGTCAATTCAGGCTTGTAGCCTTCTAAGAGTATTTTTCAAAAATATTTTTTTACTCAAAATTTATTAGAATAATTTTTTTAATATTAATACATTAAAATCATAAAAAAAATATTAATTTAATATTATTATTTCATACCAAATATATTTTTTAAAAATACTCAGTTTGTTAAACTAAAATACCGAACAACCTCTTGTAAAGTCTATCTTTTCATTTGATGAATTGACGGGGAAACAATCAATTAATTTATTTGCCGCGAACTTGATTAACTGATGCGTCGATTGAATTCTATAACAAATTTCCCAGCGAGACAGAGATTAATTTCCAAATCAACTTAATTAAAATTGACAGGGGATAATGATTTACAACTGATGAAATCTTGCGATGCAAATTAATGACTCTACAAGTAATTAAGAGGTATGACCTAACATGTTCGTCATTGACAATTAAGATGGGTCTCCTTGGAAGGACTAGTTAGAAGATTTACCAGTCGAATAATATTATTTAACATTTTTGCATTTATCTGTTATTTTCCAATTTCATTCCATAAATTTGCCTCTCTATTTTTTCCACCAAGCAAAAATATCCTTGTTCTTACAAGGTATTTTTCTTTGTTTTTTAACCATACATATTTTTATCCTACTTTAACCTTTTGTTGTTATAACATAAGGCTAAAAACAACTATATATTTGATTTGATTTGAAGGTTAAAATTTAAAATTAATATTATTAAAAATAAATTAAAAAAATATTATAACTATTAAAGAAAAATCATAAATTTAATTTAAGAGATTAAAAACTATAAGTACTTGGATCATGCAAGTTTAATATTATTAATATTATTTTTTATTATTATTAGATATTTGGATCTGACAGGACAACCAGGTCCGAGTTATTTATGTCTGGAAGAGGTTGTCATATTTAAAGAACGTGGGTCTTATTATTATTATGATTTTTATTATTATTAATTAGATTTTTGGTTTTGGCATAGTCATTAAATCCAAGTTATTTACTAGACAAACCCAAGTAATAATCTAAAATGAATTTGATTGAAAATTACTAAAAATTAAATTCCAATAACAATAAAAAAAGTGCTGCCTTAACTTAAGGTATTAAATGGATTTGATTGAAAATTACTAAAAATTAAAGTTTAATAACACTAAAAGGGTGTTGTCAAAATTTAATTTAAGTTGTTAGATAAGATTTTAAAATATAATTTATATAATTATATAGCAAATTTGACAAAGAACTGATTCATGAGACTCACTCTTGGTAGAAGTAATTATGGTGATAATATTTGAGGTGTTGTGTGTGCTAGATGGTAATCATTTGTCACAGCCTCAGCAAAGGCCAACCACCAAACATCTGCCATGGTTTGCCGTGTTTTCAAGTTACATAACTCATTCATATCCATATTTAAATTCATATATTCATAAAAAAAGTTTCCCTTTTGCTATTTATTTGTCACGGCTAATGCATATTTGGATTTGAGTGATAGACCTGTACAGTGTTTATTATACATAAAACTAAAATGTGTGGTGTTTTTTACTGTTCACAAAAGTATTGTTCACCTTGGTGTTTTATATGGATTACAATAGTGAAATTTTTAAAAAAATTTAATTTGATCCTCAAACTTTTTTTTTGGTGCAAAATTGAGTCATTTTAAGACCAAATTAAAGCTCATTTGCTTCTTTTATTATTATTATTATTGAAAGGGAGGGTTGAATTAAAAGAAAAGGGACCGAAGTGAAAAAAACGGATAACATAGGTGGCAGATTGAAAATTTCTATCAAAAATTCATTTGAGTCCATCATTTTTTTTATCTATTAAGTGACCAGTCCCTAAAATTTACAAAATTTAATTTTTATACTAAACTTCATTTTACTTATTTTTTAGTTCTTTTTTGGTTTGACGAGAGAGAAAAGATCGCTAGATTCTGACTTAGAAAAAAAAATGTCAGTTGGTGAGGAACTCAACCAACAAAACACCTAAAAAATAGATGTTTTTTTATTTTTTATTTTTTTATGTCAAATGATTCCATATGATAGTGAGAGTTAAGATTATGTGTTTTTTTTACCTTGAAAACACCTAAAAATCATATCTAAGGTTGAGGTTTTTTTTTTGTTTCGAGTGAATTTCAAGAGGTTTTTTTATGTTTTTTGTGGCTATGAATTGGTTTAATAAGGTCTCTAGAGTCTTTCCTATGTATTTTGGGCAAAAAAATGGTTTAAAATGAGTTTTTAGGTAAAACAACAAAGGAACATGTTTTTCCGATCATCATAGTGGCCAGATTTAAGGGATAAACAGAAGATGTGTCGTTTGCCGATGTAGGCAATATGTCAAGTTTTTTTTTTATGCATGGGGTGGATGACACATCGTCTGCCCCATTAAACTTAAAAAAAATATAGGCATGTGCACAGGCCGTTTCTTGATGGGGCCAGACGCTAGGCCTAACCTACGAGGCCTAGCAGCGCCTGCCCTGATTTTTTTTAATTTTGATTTTTAAAAAATAATGCATTAGTTGATATTTGTTTTCAAATAAATTTTGGGTTTATGTTTTAATTAGTTTGTGATGATTGTTTTTAATAATATTGAGTGTGTTTTGTTTTTAAAGAGGTAGTTATAATTTATTTGTGATATTTTTTTTTAATTTTTTATCGATTAAATTTGTTTTTTTTTAATATTGATATTTTTATAAGATTTTTCATATGTGCAACCTTACATTTTTTTTGTTTTTATTAATAAATCTTATGTGGGTGTCACTTTCTATTACAAATTTTATGTATTTTTCTATTACAAATTTATTTTGATTAAGAAATTCATTAAAAACAATAAAGTAAATTACTGGTATTGAAATTTTAAATATTTTGATCTTCATTTGTTGTTTAATTTTTTACAGCATTTCAGTATTAGGTTGTTATTTTATTTTGCAATCATTTTTTTTTTATCATGCAGTTAAATAACAAGTAATTTTTTTAAAAAATTATAATTCCACTAAAATCCATAATCCAATTTACAAGTTTTTGAAAAAAAAAAGTTTTGTATTAGTCTATCACTATTTAGTATTTATTGTCCATCGATCGCTATTTATTAATCCAGCCCAAAATCCTATTGGATCAATAATCCTACAAAAGAAAAGTTGACGAGCAGTCGAAAAGAGAGCATTATGATATGATGTTCATTGGTCACTTAATTTTATTTTTAGTCTATATGATAATAAAATGTTCATATGTACTTCGAATCCAATTAACCTTTAATGATTGATTTCAGAGAAAATAATGAGTTGAAGTTACAGCTTTCAAATATATTTTATCTCTCTTAATTTATGTTTATTTGAGATTTTGGGAACGTTGGTAAAGAGGTTTAATTACTATTTCCCTTTCCAGTTTTATAAATGGTTATCAAGAATTTTTTTAGAATTCAGAATTTGGCGTCGCTAGAAAGAGAATAGCAAGTGTCAGCTACATTTTATAGGGGTGTTTTAAAAAATCAATCAACTAATTAAACTAAAAAAACTGAAATGATAGAAAAAACTAATAAAAAAATTTAAATCGATTGAACCAGACCAAACCAAACTAGTTTTAAAAAAAGCTATAAAAAAACCATCCCTAATCTATAAAAAGAACCATCCCTAATCCCCCCTTCCTAGCCTTCCCCTTCCCCCCTTTGGCCCTTCCTCTTTCCCCTTTCCCAGTCTTAATGTGGAAGATTTTGATTGCTGGTTGCTTTTCTTGAATTTCTAAGTGGTTGCTCTGATTAATAGCTCAGATTGATATTTGATATCGAATTTTTCTTTAATTTAGCTCAGTAATAAAGATTAGCTTATCCAAATACCACGATCCGGTTTTTCTGGTTTTTTATGCTAAAAAGCCGACCCGAACCGAACAAAACCGGTTAAGTTTGAACCGGTTCTCGGTTCGGTCCGGGTAATACTAATAATGAATACTATTTTCCGGTTCGGTTGAATTTTTAAGTTAAAATCGAACCGAACCAGACCGTAAACACCCATAACATTTCACAAGACGCAACATAAATCCATGACAATTGGAATCTTCGTCATCTTTGCCATCACTTATTGGTGACACAAATAATTCACTCCCTACCTTGGAAAAAAGGTGGTTACTTAATTACTTCAAGTCATATTCCTATTCCTGATTTAGGCGACGCTTAAAGTGTCTGGATAACCGAAAGATTTTTCATCCTAACCGTATTATTTATAGAAAATATGTTGTCGATACCAATTTTCTGTAGAGTGAATTTATTTTTTGAAATCCTGTTTAAAATTTGAAGAATATTTAGTAAGAATTTAAAAAATCAGTTACTCTTTTGAGAGAGAAATGTAATTTTTATTGAAACATATTAAAAGATATATCATACAAAAAAAATTCTAAAAGAGATTAGAAAATTATTATAGCTTGTAAAAGAGAATGTCGTGTGAATGGATTCACACTTTTTTTTTCGGTGCTTATTTTTTCTATTTTGATGATCGATTTTTTTAATTTGAACCTTTTACATTAGATTATATTAAGATTGACTTTTGTTAATTGTTTCTGTTAGCTCAGTATTGGATGCTTGCGGTGTTGAGAAATGAAACCAATTCTTGATTGATGTTCGATTTGGAAAAAAATAAATGAAATTGAATTGAATTAAAACAATTGAAGTTATGGAAAAAAATAAATGAAATTGAATTGAATTAAAACAATTGAAGTTATGGAGCCGAATTTGAACACTAAACAAGTATTGAGCCCCATTTTCTTGCAAATATCAAGAATTGAATTTACACGATCAGGGGAGAGATTCAACCCTTTTTCTTTTCTTGGTTCTTTTTTTTTTTAATTTGATCATTTCATATTGAGTTTTTTTTAGATTGGACTTGACCCTTTTTTGTTTAAATATGAGGATCCCACATTGTTGAGAAAAAAATTTTGACACGTGTTTTCAGTTTTGTAAAATAAAATGCAATTATATTGATATAAAACAATTAAGGCTTGAGAGATCAATTTTTTTTAAAAAATCCATGAACTGAAAAAGAGAAGCAAAGCAACTTTGTTAACACGTGCAACATACATGCTAGCATGTGGGAAGAGGTTGTCATGCTTTGGCAGTGTGTGCAGCCTCTTCCGGTGTCTCCACACTATCTTCTATGATTGTGTTAGAACCGCTCAGTGAGATCTATCCGAAGGTAGGGCACATGTTCATGAAAGAGTAATAGTGAGTCTCTGATAATCTTTTCCTTCCTCTTTTCTCTCTCCTCTCTTCATAAGTAGCATTAATCTGCCAAAGTTGAAAGTTTCTTGTCATTTTGTTTTAATCAAATCTGATTCTTTTTTTTTTTTTGAATCATTTTTTAAAATTGATTTTTTTCATCCATCGGCACTTGATTTTATTTAATTTTTATATCAAATTTGATTCCTGTTTATTTGGTTGCTATTTATTTTGTTTTTAATTGAATTGTTTTTTTCAATCTCATCCCTCAACATTTTATTTTATTTTATTTTTATGTCAAATTTAATCCTCATTTTCTAATGCTATTTGTTTTATTTTGGATCCTTTTTTTATTGATTTTTATTTCAATTTCACTCCTCGATATTTGGTTGATTAGGAACTTGGCTTTCGTGATTTTTTTGGATTTGCCTTATATGATGTAGTCTCGCCTCATAACCCGAATCACTGGTTTGAAAGATTAACATAAGTTGACTTTGATTTTTTTCTCGATCTTTTTTAAAATTGATTTTTTTTAATTTCATCCTTCAACATTGATTGATTAGATATTGGGTTTCATGATATTTTTCACTTTTCTCTCTTTGAGATTATCTTGGTATCATATCCTAGATCGCTAACTTAACATGTTAATCTGAGTTGATTTAAGTTATTTTTTTCATTATTTTTTTTAATGATTTGTTTCCATTTTCCCCCTTTAATATTGAGTTTGCTTGAGAATTGAGTTACATAGTTTTGTTCAATTTGTTTTATCATGGTCTCACAATTGGATAGAGGATTTGGTTGGCTAACTTTTGTTCTTAATTGTATTTATAACTTAAACACTATAGCACTATATTATCAAATAATTGAATGATTTTAAGAGTTGTTTGGGAGTGTAGTAGGGGTTGTTTTTCAAAGTGTTTTTTTTCTTAAAAATACATGAAAAATAATATTTTTTTATTTTTTAAGAGCTATTTTTTATAACAGCACATTAAAATAATCTAAAAAAAAATTAATTTTAAGCAAAAAAAATCTAAAATAAAAAAAAAACGCTGTTTGGAATCATAAAAAAAATGTCATTTCATTTTCAAATAATTTAATATGTTTAATTTTACTGTACAACGCAACACAACATAGCAGGAGCTAAACAAGCTCCTAGCAGAGAAGTAGCATTCTGTGAGGTCTTGAGACCAATTCCCACCTCTAATCCGAAATTCACTGTCTTTTTCTTTGTTGAATCCTATTTTGTGAAGTAAAATAAATCCTGTTCAGTTTTGCTCAAGCACAACCGGCCGGGGGCTTCAGTCTTATACACAGAGGTTGGATTTAGAGTTGAATCTTAATTAAATGCAACAAAATTCTTCGAGTGTATACCTCCTCTTTGATTAAAAAAAAAAAAGTTCGAGGGACTAAAGAAGGGAAGCATATTATATAGATTTTTTAATGTTAGATAGTATATAGTTTTATGAACATATATATTCGATATTTTTTTCATCAATAATATTAATACACGTATATGACTTATGGAAAAACGCACATGTCACGCACTTATGACTCTCAGGACACTCAAGTGATGAGGGACAAATTGTTTCATGTTCTCTTTCTCTTTTTTTTTTCTTTTTTTTTTATCAATAATAAACACATTTGTGTAAGAAAAGTTAGAAAATAATTTACTACCAACTTCCAAGTTATTCCTAACTTTAAAAATAATATGTTATTTTAATATTTCAACGGTTCGCTGATTCAAAATATAATTTAGATTGTATTTCAAATTAAATTGGTTGGGAATTAATTTTATTGATCTGACAAGTTAATTCATGATTCGGTTAATTTTGTAAAATCTTGATTTAATTTTTATTTTAAAAAAATTAACATCATTTTAATTTTAAAAATAATAATCTAGGAACAAACAATGCATTTTAAATTGACAACTATCAATTATGGTTAACATGTCCATGTAATAACCTAACCCAAGTCCTAGTTCATGTAACAAGCCGGGGTTAAATAACTTTGATTATGACTCTTCATTGTTTCCATACAAGCTTCGGATTTTAATGATAACAGCTCAATTCTATTTGACAAGCTATTAATTGTGTAATATCGCTATTGCCCAATCAAATAGTTGGCAATTGTCATAACCAACCACCTTCGCCATTATTTTTTTCTTTTTTAATTACATATAGATTCCTTACACGGCATGGTTTGATTTATGAGATATTTTTTTTTGTTAAGATTTTTATTTATAAAAAAAATTAAAATAAAATGAGTCTATCAAATATGTTAGATCTAAAAAATTTAGACTTTACAATCAACTAATTTTAAGACTATATGTATGATCCTGGATGATTTTTTACAATATAAGTATTAAAGACGTGATAAACTATCATACCTCTTCATCTAGAATAATTATTCATATCATGGTAATAATTTTCATATACTTATAGGTGTATACAAAGTCTTCTAAGGGACCTACTATTCTTACTATTTCATTAATTATATATAATAGATATATGTCTTCTTTAATGTTGTCGAAAATAGAGAACTTTCCAGTCTTTATCTTATTTGAAAACTACAAGGTTCAGGGGTATAAATACCCCTTGAACCATGCAGTTAAAAGATTCATAACTTTTCATCTCTTAAGATAAAATATACATAAATTTCAGAGCATTAATCAACTTAAAACTCAAAAATAAACATCTTTGTTTCTTGAATTTAAGGCTATTTTAAATAATTTATTATCTTAATTCATTTTATATCTTTACTATAAATATACTAACTTTATTATCGGAGTGTTTTTAAGCCTTTCAATTGAGACTGTTTTTTCAGGTATTTAAACTTCTATTATCAACTTAAAATTCCTTAAATTAAAAAGAAAAAAATATAATCACTTGAATATATTAATTAACCATTATCTCAAACACTAAGTAACTTTTTGATTATATATTTTGAATTCTAAAACATCATTGAAAAAAAAACTAATCCCATCTTTTAATCAAAGTGGGCAATCTTCGCAAAGATTGGTGAAAAGTGTTCACCTCAACAATCGAGAAAAAAGGAAGATTTTACAGGATGTTGAAAAGCCCTAGCACTTAATGTGTGGAGGTGTAAAGCTAGTCTCATGCAATGAGGGTCCCTTGTGTTGGTCTAAAGAGGTGGAGTAGTGCTTGTTGGTGGAGGTTGTCAAGATCACACATGGAACCTCCGGTCAATATCGAACTCCCAACACCATGAAATTGTTGGTTCATCTTATTTGAATGAGATATTGACCCAAGAGCCATTAAATTAGAATTATATTTAGATATAAAGTTTAAAATGGCTAATGCTAGCACTATTTCACAGTAATTAATTATGATGTGAACGGCTTCAGCCACCATCTTTTGTTGACTTGGCTTCTCCTTAATGGTGCGAGAAATCAACCACTTATTAAGACACAAATTGGTCCGAAATGATCTTTGTTACTGAATAAATAAAAACATGTTTATTTGACAAGTCAAATGGTTAAATTGGCTATTTTTTAGTTTTAAAGCCCATCGATTTTTTCTAATTAATATTGATTAGTGGTCTTTTTTATATAATTTTTAGTTAATTAATCTCTTTCATTTTAAAAACCCAAGATTTTGATGGAGGTTTCCTGCACCTGTGATCAATAAATTGGCTAAAGACATTAACATGTGCAAAATTTAAGGATTATCAATAATTCAGATGTATTTTCCTGTCTGTACTTCACATTATCTAGAGTAAATGCTTCCCAGGTCAAGGCCCACATTAATTTCTGCATTAAAAAAAAATGCCACCTGGCATTTTTTATAGCATTAATTAGCTATTTAAATAATTGTAAATACCAAATAAAAAATTAAGAGCAGAAATAGTGGAATGAAGTCATATCATATTGTAATACGCAGGCACTGTCTAGAAAGGGAATATATATTATTTTATTTTTGATATGTGATTGGCTGTTGTGAAACCTTGCACATAAAATTTCTGCTCGCTGCCAGGAAAATTACTCGGAAAATATCTAGATTATTGAGTCATCGAATTAACTCATGGATCACTAGATAAACCAGCTCTCTCTCTCTCTCTCTCTCTCTCTCTCTCTCTCTATATATATATATATATATATATATATATATATATGATGATGATGATGATGATGATGATGATATAAGCTAGCATAATTTAATTACAACACAATTTTTTTTATCTTAATTTTAATTTTTAATTAATCCAAAAAGTAAATAACAATTTAAAGATTTAGAAGTTTAAATTAAAAAATATAATTCAAATATTCAAATTACAAATCAAATTTAAAGTCTGAAATATTCACATGACAACGATTGTAATCCATAATTAGAAAAACACAAGTTCTCTTGTTTTTAGATAATATAATTTGGTTAAATAAATGCATTAAGTTTTTAGATAACTAAATGAGAAAAGAATTTAACTTACACCTAATTAGGCTTGGACCAAGTTTGGCTAGGCCACTCTGAGTACTAAAATCCTGATTACACTAAATGAATTTTGCTAGGTTAAAATCTTAATCATTTCAACTAGTAACTAGATTTATATCAAGCTCTACAACCTACAATTTTTCATATTAATTTTTCAGGTCAAATCATGTTTTATAACTATAATCTCTACTGCATGTTATACTCTAATTATAGTCTTTTATAAATGAATTACTAATACAAAATATGATATTAAAGTTTTTAATACATGAATTTATGCTATTTTTTCTTATTTATTTAGAGTTGTTTTGAATTTTAAGTTACACAATAAAAAAAACCCTTCCTATTATATATGTATCTGTTGTTCAAAAAACAAGATCCTAATCAGGCCAAATGTGTAAGCCTCTGGAAGGAAGAGACTGAAAACAAAAGGAAGAAGAAAAGGAATGAATGAATTTAGTTAATAATTGAAGAAAGGGTCATTAGTGAGGCATAAAATTCTTAACTTGAAGTGTGACAGTAAACATAAACAAAAAAAGAACTAAGTTTATAACGATAAGAGTAGGGTTTAATGTGATAAACATAGAGAATTAAAGACTAAATTAGTACGACATAAATAAGTGAGGGACAAAACAAACAAAAAAGAAGAAGAGAAAACTTGTCAGTCCTAGGAAGAAAAGGGAGGCTGATGGTAGAAAAAAAAAAACAAAAGGGAGGTAAGTCACTTTTTCTCCTTGTCACTTTCCTTCGAAGATATTGTAGAGAGAAACATATGCAAATCAATTCTTGAGAGTGTTAGGAGACTTAAGTGAGTATTTAACACCAAAAAAAATTAAAGAGAGAGTGAGGGCTGAAGTTGGCGGCAGCAGAAGGAAAATGAGGGGAGACCAAAAGGTTTGAGGGAGAAGGAGTTTTTGGGGAGAAAAACAAAACATAGCTAGGAACAAATTAACACATTTCTAGATCAATTTTTGACATTTTTAGGTAAGTTTTATATAGAAATTTAAGTTCTTATATTAAGGTTCTTAGAGGGAATTTTGGGGTAAATGGAAATTAAGGTTAGATTGTGTAACAAGAGTGAAGGTGATATGATGGTGTTAAAAAATATTTAAAGAAAAAGATGGGTACCAAGGCCTTAAAACCTTTAGCCAAACAAGAAAATAGAGGAAAACATTTTTCAATTTGATTATTTGTGTGCATGTTAAAATGACACGTGTTTATGATCAATTAAGAAATTATTGTACACTGGAAACTAAACATCTAAAGAAATTCATATGGTACATACTTTTGCGAATTTAATTACATGTTTGAAATCTTATGAATGATTATTGCTGTGGAAATGACATGTTTTTTTATGAAATTATGATTTAAAAAAAAAGTGAAAGAAATTCATGAAAATATTTGGTTGTGTATAAAACCTATAAATTGAAAATTTGGACAGTGTTACAAGCTAATTTGTGACCTGACATTAAGCTAGTTAAGGACAATATTTAGGATGTCATTCTTTATGAAAGTTGTAGATAAGGGTGTTAACTTTCAAACAAGATTGAATTTTCCCAAATCAAAATTATAAAACTCTAGATATAATAAAAAATTGAAGACATGTCAGGTTAAAAGCTAATGGACAGAATTGTCATCAAACTTTAAACTGAAATATAGATTAGCAAATGATAATATTTAAGGTGGATGTCTTCATATAAAATGTGGTTAATGATGTTAGATTCTGTATGGAACAAACCTTACTCCATTTAAAGTTATAAAATCCAAATATAAATAAAACACTAGAGAAAGGTCAAGTTGTATGTTATAGGGCAAGTTCATATTCCATTATATTTGGACGAGTTTAGGTGTGCAAATAGCATAATTGGGTTTAAACTTTTTCACCGAAGTTTTTTATTTATGTCTTATCTTGCTAAAGAAATATACCCTATTTAAAACTGAGTTCTACAACTTTGATGAAGAGCAAAACACTAAACAATATTATAGTGCCTTGTTATAAATTGTGAAATATAGTAAGTCTAAGTATGAAGTTAAAAGAAGTATTTCTTGTACAGAAAATTAGTATATGGGTTTGAAGATAATGTACCAACGAAAAGTATTTTGTCTAGTTCAGGGGGACACCAAGGGCATGATCTTCTATCGGAGGAGCTCACTTGACTGGAGAAGCAGTAAGCAAAGTTTTACATGCAATTTTGCCATGACAATTAAATTTTTGGTTGTAACTATAAATGTTATGTATGAAATGAATTAAAATGAATTGTAAATAGTTATGTGAAATGACTATGTGATTGGGTTGTTTTTGCTAAGGCGAAAGCCAATATTGTAATTGTTTCCGAAGTTGTTTGGACGCTAATGTGATTTGGTTGCTTTTGTTAAGGAAAAAGACTGTTGTGATTGTTTTGAAGTTGTTCAGAAACCAATGTCATCGGGTTGTTTTCGCTACGGTGAAAACCAATGTTGTGATTGTTTTCAAAGTTGTTCAGAAACCAATGTGATCAGGTTGTTTTTGCAAATGTGAAAGCCAATATTGTGATTGTTTCTAAAGTTGTTTGGAAACCAATGTTATTGAGTTGTTTTTGCTTAGGCGAAAGCCAATGTTGTGGAGTCTCCGAAATTGTTCAAAGATCAAATATGTTTTGGTTGCTTTTGCAAATGCAAAAAGCAATGTTATGTTATTGCCCAAGTTATTTGAAAACCATGGTAAATTGAGTTATTTTCAATAAGATAAAGGTCAATAATAACTTGTTACGAAATATTTGATAACTATGTTAATCGAAATACACTAATTGACTTGAAATTGAGAGTAAGGCTACTCATGTCGAGTATGAATATCTTGATGTGTTATTATTATGAAATTAATGATCATTGCTTATAAAATTTTCTAATATAGTTGGATAAAAAGGATGGGTGCTTTCACTTTCCTTCATGGTTAGAAGACTAATTATATTACAATACAAACTTATGCTTAATAAATTATTTGTTGCAGAACCTTCTCGTATCAGCGAACCTAATAGTTATGTTATAGTCGGACTTTAGATTTGGAAATTTTATTGTACATGTAAATAATTTTTTAAACCTAACTCATATCTTTCTCTTTCTCTTTTTTTAGTGACATTTTCTATTTACGTTTGGGATTGTGTATGAAATCTATATGGAGGATATTATCATGCAAGTTGGTGTACATCTTTACACAACTTTTTTCATGGCATGCATCAATAATATAATCATGTTTTATGTTGAACATTAATTTAAATTTCTTTAAGAGAAATAAAAAGTGCGCATAAATTAGCAAATGGATTAAATAAAGAATAAATAAGATAAGCACTATATATATATATATATATATATATATATATATATGTATATGTATGCATGCATGCATGCATTGGAAGAAAATTTTAAACCATGTGGTTAGATTGTACTTTTTTATAATTCAAAATACAAGTGCATGGGATTGAATTTATTACTCTTTTAGCTTTTATTTATAATTAAATTATTGTGGGGGTGAACATGATGTAATTATTGAATGATATATGATAAAATAAAGGCTGAAAGAATAGATGTGGTTTACTCTTGATTGTAATGATATAAAATAAAATTCAAGACAATTGGATCATATTTGTGATAATGACTTGTGATAAAAAAAAAACAATTGATAACTTAGTACATCTAAGTATATAGAGAAAAATTTGTTAAAATTTCAGTAAAATTATTAGTAACTTTAGGAATATTTTAGGGTTTCTCATTTGACACTTATCCACTGCTCTCATAACTTATTATTATTATTATTATTATTATGCAAGTTGATGTATATATTTACACAAGTTTTTTCATGACATGTATTAATAGTATAATCATGTTTTATGTTGAATATTATTTTAAATTTCTTTAAGAAAAATAGAAAGTACAAGTGCCTCTTTTAGCTTTTATTTATAATTAAATTACTATGGGATGAACATAATGTATGATAAAATAAAGGTAGAAAGAATAGATGTGATCTATTTATGATTATAATGATATGAAATAAGATCCAATACAATTATATATATATATATATAAAGTCTCACATCCGATGGAAATGTATAAAACTGCTGTAAAATTTGTTGTTTTATAACTATCCATTATCTCGGGGGCGAGGCACCCTAATAATTTTGACAAGCGCCGCGCTCTCCTAACTTTTTTTTTCCATCTTTATTTGTGTTAACAATTTTCATATATATTAGCCGGCCGCATGTATTTCTTGATGTTGGTCACCGAAAGTGCATGGTCCCATAGTCTCTTGTTCCTGTAGCTTCCCCAACTAATGATAAATCCTAACTATATATGCTCCTGTTAACAGGCTCTTTCATGAATAAAAAAGAAATTAAGAAAGGGATATATTACTATCCCTATATATATATATATATATATATATATATAGATATATATATAGAGAGAGAGAGAGAGAGAGAGAGAGAGAGAAAGAGGAAACAAGCAGAAGATGAGAACATATGGTTGATTTTGAGGGTCTCCGGATGGTGATATCCACCCAAGAAGTCAAGTGCCTATCTCACTCGTTTTTGGTTTGACCACTTTATATCTAATAAAAAGAAATAGGGCAATTATGGAGTAGAGCATCAAGCTATTAATAAAAAGAAATAAGCAAAATGAAAATGAATATTTTAAGAAAATCTTGGTTTATTTTCTAGTTTTATTTTTTCTTAACATATAGCAATATAATAAAGTCTTTTTAGAATTAAACTAGATGGTTAAAAAAAAAAGAAAACGGAAAAGATGCTTAACCCATCCCGTTATCCAAAAAGGAAAAGAAGAAATCAATCTCGACTCAATTTTCAACGGAAGGAGTAAGATGAAAGCTATCCCTCCCTCCCTCCCTCCCTCCTCCAAGGAATTCTAGATTTCTAGGGTCAAATAGCCGTTTATAGACCGCGGCTACGATCCATTTAGAGGCATTTTATATCCTTCCTTCGTTCGTATCGCTTTCAAGTAATAATGAAGGTGAAAAAAAAAATACAATACATGTTCCAAATTGTACGTAGAAAATATGTCAAAAAACTTGGCAATGTTTTTTGGAACTAAATGTGGAATTTTACTTTTATTTTATTTGTTAAAAAATAATATAAATCATATTTTGAGATCCCATTTAATAGTTTAAGCTATTGGATTGAAATAATTTTTTGACATGATATCAGAGTCTTGATGACCAAGCGGTCATGAGTTCAAATCTCACAATCTCCATTTATTTAATAAAAATTAAGCACATAGTATTTTAAGTCTGTGCAAATTTCAAGTTCAAACGGTTTTCATTTGAGAGAATATGTTAAAGAATAATATAAATCATATCCTGAAACCTCATCTAATAGTTTAAACTATTGGGTTGAGATATTTTTTGACATTATTATGATCGAGAATGTCTTCTAATCTTTTTGTTACCTCAACTCTTTGTTTCTCTAAGCATAGTAGAACTAAATTCCTTAAGAGGGGGCAGGAAAATGTTTGAACTACATGAAAAACTCAAAGAATCAAGGGTTAGATTTAGATTTAGATTTTCAAAATTTAAAATTAAAACAAAAAACAAAGCATATGTTAAGTAAACCTGAGGTGTCGTAATTGGCTTTCTCGTAGAGATATATAGAAAACAGCTATAAATGTTATGAACTTGGTACCTAATTCTTTTTTCCTATCTGGACAATTATTCATTTTTTCGGAATGTGATTCTCGACAATTGATTAGGCTAAATAAATATCTCATCGTAGATGGCTTGTCAATCTATCGTTAATCCAACGATTTCTGCCATCTTAAGACTAAATTAATGCCGTCCTTTCTATGTATTTTTCAAGGGTTGGCTCAAGCCATCCATCATAAGATTTATATCCCTAAGTATATGATATATCTGATTAATTTTATTTACGAATATATTCTAAGTCTCGGATGTATTATAAATGTGATTGGAGTCTCTTTGTACGACACATGAATGTGATTAACTATTATTGAAATATTAAAAAATATTTTTAAAATATTTTGATTTTTTTAATTTTGAATTATTTTTTTAATTTTGAATTATTTTGATGTGCTGGTTTTAAAAATAAAAAAATATTATTTTTAACGTGTTTTCAAGTAAAAATTACTTTAAAAAATAATTACTATTACAATCTTAAATACCATTTTGATTTTCTTATAAAAAATTAAGAATTTGACATGAAACGACCATTTGCCCTTGCATGTTACATGGGCAATATTAGTCTTCTTATGCACCAATTATAATTAAAAAAGAAAAAAAAAATTCACCTTTCATAGTTTTACACAAAGGAACCGTGGAACAGCAACAAAAAAATATGTCCTCCAATTCAGTCACAAGAGGATGAGGCCATCATAGAAAACCAAACCGAACCGAAGAATCTAAGGTCCAGGTGCCATTGCCATGAAGGTTTTCCATCTTTCTTTCTTAGTCACACCCATGAGTCTAGCGACGACTACTCGACAGTGCTGTGAGAATTTTCTCACGGCGGAGGTGACATGGGAGATGAAGTATCCTTCACATGTGGCCTCCGTTTCCGTACTACAAATTCCAAAAACATTTTGCAGGCCAGAAGGAAGGAATCAGGACATGCAAACAAAGGTAGGTTTAAGAAAAAAAATAAGAATTGATAAAGATTAGTGGAGGTATATATAAATCTATGAAATAATTATATTAATTATAAATAAATAAAAAATAGGACTTTTTTCTGAATAACTCTGCATCCCATGTGAAAAAAGACCGATCCATTTTATTAAAGAGTTAACATATAGATACACATCTGGATTTAAAAAAAAAAATCTAAGAAATTACATTGAAAAGGCCTTCTTCCAAAGCAAGTTAAACAAAAAGAAAAAAAAATTGACAGAGGTGTTAAAAAAAAAAACTACAATTACACACTTGGGTTGGGTTTTAACTCTTAAACCTCTCGAGTGTAAAGATCTCACTCTCACCCTCAACCACTTCACTCTACTAAATTCACAAGGGTTTCCTGAGTTGAGTTTTCATTGATTCGGTAGCTAAAGCTCAGCTGCGTTGAATCATTGTTGTGAATCACCAGCGGCGAGCTGCCACGCCGAGGTGGCAATTAGTGGCCTTGTATGCCACCCAAGCATGAGACAGCCATTATTCTCCTCCACCCTATACCCGTCACCACCGGCGAAGAGGGCCAACAACATACTAGCTTGTTTAAAGGCATTCGACCCAAGATGAACCGGGTCAAACCCAGCCGAATCAAACCGAGTTCTCCACTGAGCCAACGTCTCGTGTCGCTCAACTCGGTCAGCCCCTTCGCATGCCACCACATTACAAATATGCCTCCCTAAGTACAGCTCGGACATAACCAGGTCCTGACTCGGTGGAGTCAAACCGGACCCTTCGAGAGAGTCAAACAAACTCGAGTAATAATGTAAGGCCTCTGTGAACCGGTCTAGAAAAACCGGACCGTTGTGGTTTGCTTCTTGTTCAACAATCGTCACTATTTTAGGTCTCATGGCCTTGATAGACCCGAGAACCTTGTCGATGCCACCCGGCCGACCCAACAAGCGATGCAGCTCAAAAACTGAGTTAACAGCCACTGCCTCCACCTCTGGAGGGAGGAGGCCAAGCATCTCCGCATCAAGATCCGCCAGAGAGTTTGCTACGAATCCGCGAAACTCGAATTCTACTCCAATAGTTTGAGCCAATTGTGCCAGCTTCCACCCCACTTGCTGCAAAGCATCTGTGTTATCAGGCTGCGGCGGCCCGATCCCCGTCAACCGAAACGCTGGCGGACCACCAGACCTTAATGCAAGAGCTTGCATTAACGCCGGCCATTGCATTCCCTGTTTTAAACCAAAATCGATAACGTGGACTCGACTTGCATTCGCGAAAGCTTCAAGAATGGCTTGATTGGCAGTGAAATGTGCGAACTTGAGATAAGGGCAAGTTTCGTAGAAATGCATCTCTAAAGTATCTGAACATGAAGAATCGAGACAGTAATCTTGAGGGAAAATCTTGTAAATTCGACGAGCTAAAGCTTCAGCGAAGTAAGTTGCAACTTTTCTCATAGCCCCAGTTTGAGATGCTGCAAGTAGTCCTATATGCTTAACAAGGGCATCAGCAAGTTTAAGATTTTCTTGCTGAATTGCCTCTGCACAAGCCAAAAGTGTGTGGACAAGACGGACTCCAGTTTCCTGTGAGTCAACCAGGACTACAGGTCTTGTGGGCTCTGACAAAGTACCTGAAACTGCCATTGCTTGCGGAGATGAAGAAGAAGTGGAAGACGCAGTGGGAGATTGTAAGGAATTCACAGATGGTGCCGGCGCAATATTAGACCCAATTGGAGTGAGCTTCATTCGCTTCCTGTCGTTACTCTTATCGAGTTCTTGTTGTGGATAGGCAGCAACTCCAGGGATTGCTCTGAGATCATATTCAGAGTCGTCAGCGAATACTTTAGATTGAGAATTACTGGGGAAATCTAAGGGGGTGATAGTGGAAGGTTGTCCAAGGAGTGAATCTCGATTATTGGAAAGAAGAATAGATGAATCAAGATCAGTAGAAGGTAGATTGTTGAATTCAGAAAGCATACTTTGAACCCAACCAGAGAGATCTGAAGGGTTATAGTGAACAGTATCAGAAGCAAGATGAGAAATTCCATCTTCAGAACCCAAAACCATCTCTAGTTGTTCAAGCTTTTGAGCTACATCAGCCATATCTGAAGACTTAATTTTGTAACCCAAAACAGCAAGTAATTCATCCATGCCACCCGCATCTTGATCATCTTCAACCCATGATTTTCCTTTCCCAGTTTCCATTGATGAAGAAGAAGATTCAGCTCTGTTTCCAATACCACCACCAATGGTTTCTTGATGATCTCTCTTCATTTTTTTTTGGTTTTTTTTCTTGATTTCAAAAGAAAAGGGTTCAAGAAAGAGAGGGATGGTTTCTTTATGGTTTCATTTCATTGTTTGGTGTTATGGTGGTGGCATGGGGAGATGAATTATTAGTTTATTTCCTCTGTTTTAGCACTTAAAGGAAAAATGAAAGGATTTGTGAAGTAATGATAGGCAGCTGGTGAGGTAGAGGAGAGGTCCAGTGAAATAACAAGAGAGGCAGGAAGTGGAAGGGATAAGGAACACTGGAGGCCATAATAATGGGAATTATTATTATTTTTATTATTTTATTATTTTTTATTTTTGGGTTTGTGAAAGTGATGGTGAATTTTATTCTCCCCCTTCCTTTCTATCTTTAGTTATTAGTAATTTAATTTAATTAATTTAATTTCTTGTGTTAGTGAAAGTGACCAATATTTTATAGTGAAGGCTTCATTGTCAATAATTGTTTATTTATTTAATGATATTTTTTTTTTGCATTTCCCAGTCTGTTTATTTTTTTTTTGTTTTCCATGAAAAAGTTTTAAAAATTATTTTAGACTTCGTAAAACTTGTAAATTCGATATCTTATTTGTCAAGAAGTGTTATTTATTTATTTATTTTGCGTTTCCCAATCTGTTTTTGTTTGGGATTTTTTCATCAAAAAATTAAAAAATATATATATTTTACTTGTAGTAAAAGTTGTAAATTTAATATTTTAATAAAAAAAAATCAGTATTACGTTTTTTATTATTATTATTGGCTCTTCCGATCTTATATAATACTAAAAATAATAATTAATTCACGATTTTATAATACGTACAATAGTTTACAGTGTTAAGAATTTACAAGGATGACTTCTTTTAAAATATTTTATAATACGTAGAATAGTTTAATTCATTATTTTTTAATTTTTTTATTTTAAAAATATATTAAAATAATATAATTTTTTATTTTTGAAAATTTATTTATGATATAATTATACTGCTACCCTTATCCACAAAGCAATTATTTTACTTTATTGTACATTTAAGATTATTATTTTAAAATTTGAGTTGACTGATGTAGCAACACAGCAACAAAAAAAAATTAAAAAAATAGTAAAATAAATTTATCTAGTTTGTTTTGATAAACACTTATAATCTAATCAATCCAATAAAAAATAATTTTTTTTAATTTTTTTTTATAAGTTAACATTGTTTTAATATTTTTTTTTAAAAAAAATAAAAATTCCAGATCGATTAATCTAGAATCTAGATCAGCACTTGGACGCGATTGCATCAGATCTTAAAACCATGCTTAAAATCAAATACTCCTGAAACAATAAAATGTCCAAAATTAAATTAAGAATCTAGAAGATGGGAAAATCCTTGTTTTAAACAAGTGGTCAGCGGAGTAATTTTATTTATGATTACGACAGTGGGAGAAAGAAAGAGCCGTGGCAGCACCGCAACGCTGAAAAGGAGATGGTGGCGGTGCTGGTCAGCTGGTGGGTGCCTGTGTCCACAGCCTCGTGTGATGATTATATACATACACCACACCACATAAATCAGGTGCCCGTACGCTTTAAAATATCTCCTTTTTCTCTGCTTCTTATCTGTTTACAAACCCGTGAATGCCCACTCATTGCTAATTAATCCATAATTATAAAACCACCCTTTGATTAACTTAACTAAACTTAATTCAAATCTAATAAGATCAAAATTAATTAAAAAAAAACAGGAAATATCATCATCTTTTAAAAAAGAAAAACAAAAAGTGACAGAGGGAAGAAAAATTAACAAGAACTATTCGGGAAGGAATCATTGTAGCTTCTGACTGAAATCATTGTTCACTAAAACAATGATTTTATGGTCTTGTGTCTCTGTCCAAAAAAACACCTTAACTCTTACTGGGAGCTTTTAGATTTTTTGTCCATATTTATTATTAAATTAATCAGGAATAAATAAGTATTTTATTGTTTTAAATACACAATAAAAATAAAAAAATATTTATGAAAGTAAAAAAATTAAATTAAATTAAAGATAAAATAGAAGAATTAATTTATCTAGTTTGTTTTGATAACTGGTCGTAAGCTAATCAATCTAATAAAAAATAATTTACAAAACTAAAAATTTCTGATTAAAAAAAGGGGGGGAAATTGTGTCATTTTCAAAAAGAAAGAAAAAAAAAAAAAAAAGGAGAAGAGAATCGCCCACGCCCCCACCTGAACGAAGTGGGGGAGACCATCTTTTACCACTCCCATGACCACTTGGACGAGTATCACTGGTCAACTTTAGGACCAAACGCACCAACGCGGAAAGTAACAATCAATGTCCAATCAGTGAAAGCTTAGTGTCTTTTTACATGCCAAAGTGGCTATCTGTCAAGGCAAGTGTGATCACGTCAAGTACATGATGAGTAGGAAAACAACATGATCTATACTTCATTTTTTTAATTCTTCGGAGTAGGACCCACATGATAAGTGGAGATATTACATCCAATGGTGAACGATTCAGACGTTAGTGATGGGAATGCAGCTGTAGTTTTTTTTTTTTAAAAAAAAAGAAATATTAAAATAATTATTTTTTATTTTAAAAATTTATTTTTAATATTAACAAATCAAAATAATTTAAAATATATATAAAAAAGAATTCTAAACAATGAAAAAATTTAAATTTTAAAAAACCTCCATTTAAGAGCACCAACACCACCGGCCTCTCCGCAGTCCCCTCCCCCCCTCCTCCTCCTCCTCCTCCTCCTCCTCCTCTCACCGCTTTTTAATTAAATCACTGGAATTCTAATCGACCCACTTCTAAAGTTACGGAAATCGAGGTTACAAAGTTGACGGCGTTTACGTAACGTGCTGCCTTGCTGTCCTTTGATCTTTTTCTTTCGAGCAATGTTTGGTTTATTCATGATTGGAAATATAACGCCATGTTCCAATCTAATAATCCTCTATGATTCTAATTATTAACTTTTTTATTTATTAAAAATTAATAGAATCATTCTTTGAGATTTTGAAAGTATTAATGTTTTTCTTAGCTAAGATAGCATTGTTTTTTTTTTTTTCATTTTCGGCTTTATATTTTTACATTTTGACATTTTTTGTTTTATAATTTTTTTTTTATCTTCTAGGTATTTTCTTTTGGAGTTTATGGATTTTTTTCTTTTTTTTTAATTATATTTTTAAGTGGAAGTTCCTTCCATGTATCTAGATAGATTAAGAACGATTTGATGAACAATAGTGTTTAATAAGATGAATGAATATCTATGAAATAGCAAAATAAGTAAATATTTCATCCGAGATTATTTTGCAGCTCTTCTTTTACCTAGAGTTTAATCCTTTTTTATTTGTTTTTGGTACCATCTGGGGTTATAAAGCCTAATTTATATCACTAGTTTATTAATAAAAATTCTTATCTTTGATAAAAAAAAATTAAAATAATAATCAATTTAAAAATCGATAAAAAAATTCATCTTCAATAAGTGAAAATTGACTTTAAGAATTGCTAAAATGAATAAAGACGATACATGTAAATCAAACTAATCACATCACAAGATTTAATGCAAAAGCCAATAATAATATCATAATCAACTACATCGATCAAGTAGACAATTTTAACTCACATATATAAACTCATAATTTGATAATTTTCCTTAAAACACCCTCTAAAAAAATGGAGTATTATCCATAATTTTCTCATAATATTAAGATTTACTTTTATTTTTAAAAAGAATACACATGTTGGTTTTATCTAAAATGAAACCTAATTATGCATCCGAGACAAAAAAATAAAATAAAATAAAAATAGAAACACATCTTTTTTTATTAACGTGGTATCCGAGCCAGCTTGCGCGCACTTCGACTAATCTCATACACCCTGAAGATAACGAACATATAAATCTTTAGTGGTCATTATATAGGAATTATAAAACTCGAACCTGAAATTATAAGAAGAATAAACCCTTTAGTCTCAAATTCTTATTACTGAATTGTCTATGGTTAAAATAAAAACACATTTTGATTTGAATCCTCGTGATATTATTAATACGAGTGAAGCATTGATTCACCTATAATCGAGTAGATTTAAACTTCCTATACAAAAATTAACTTAATTAAATATTTATTTTATCGAATATATTTATTATCCGCAAAGTGGTAGAATAAAAGGAATTTCCATTGCATCCTCGAATATCTTTAGCTAGCCACACGCGGTGCTAAGGTAGTTGTTCGAAAATTTGAAAACGTCGGTTCTTGCTTGGCCGTTTGTTTGTTGGAAGGTGATGTTTCTGTAACGGAGTGGACGTCGAATATTTATGGCTTTTTTTCTTCTTATTTCTTTCTCTCTTTTTGGTTTTTGGAAAATTAAAAAAAAAAGTAAAAAGCAGAGAAAAAAGAAAAGAAAAGGATAACATTGAAACCAGAAGAGCAGTGCTGACACCTACAACTCTCATGTTGGCCCATCACCATGTGATTTTGCCACGTTGCCTAGTTCTCATCTCATGCTGGTCCCTTCCTACTGCTCCCTCACCTCAAAGTTTAGTAGTTCCAGAATTTACACGACCCCGTGATGTTCTAGGTTAATTTTTTTAATATAAAAAATATTAAAAAAATAATTAAAAAGTATTAAGTTTTTTTAAAAAGTTATATCTAAGAATTTTAAGTTTAACTGCAACACTTGATCCAAAAATAATATTTATAATATCAATAATAATATTAAATTTACATGATTTAAGTTTAAGTGAGTCTATCTGCAATACCGGACCAATGAGCATTGGATGTAGGTCTAGCTATAAGATCGTGCCATGAAAGTGTGATAATTAAATAGATTAATTAAAAAGAAAAAAACCAATAGAAAGAAAACCAATAGGAAGAAAAAAACTAATGAAGAAAAAGAAAAAAAAATCTGAATTAACTAGGTTAACCCTTCAAACCAGGTTAGCCTGTCAAACTTGGGATCCGCGTCATGAAAGTTTGATAACTAAATAGAAAAAAAAAATTACGGGTTTATCCAAAATTAACTGGGTTAACCCGTCAAGCCCGGGATACGTGTCATGAAAATCTGATAATTAAATAGAAAGAAATTTAACATTAACAAACTAAACTAAACGAAAAAAATTAATTAAAAATAAAAACAATTCTGGGTTAACTCGTCAAACCTGGTTAACTCATCAAACCCGGGATCCATATCATGAAAGTCTGATAACTAAATAAAAAACATTTAACATTAACAAACTAAATTAAAAACAATTCAATAAAAAAAAAATAATAAAAACAAAAAAAAAAGCTACAGTACTTTTTAGGATATATTATAATATAATAGAATAATATATAATAATAATAATAATAATATAATTATAATAATAGGAAAAGTTAAAAGGAATTGAAAAAGTTAGAATACTTTCCTCACGTCTTTTATAGGATTGATTAATAATTCCTATTTCTTTTTTATTTTATTTATGTAGGTTTTACATTTTTTTTTAATTTATTTTTGGAATACAATTGAAGTCATTCTAAAAAATCCAAAAAATATAGATGCATCGTTTTCATGTCCTTTTTTTTTTGTTATTGTAAAGGATATATAGTAACTTAATTTATTTTTATGATTTTTAATTAGAGAAAAAAGTACAAATAAGTTCATTTTTAAAAGATAAATGGACAATACATTTTATGAATTTTTTTTTTCAGATTAAAAGTTAAATTTTAAAGTATTTTTTCCAAATAAATGTTTAAAACACCTCATTATGCTACGATCAATTAACCTTATATTTTGGAAAACAAGATTTGCAATATGAAAAAATTATATTTTCTATTTTGCTATCATAATTAATATATACAAAATGGTGATATAAACAGGACATTAAAAAAAAATATAGGAAACTAAGAAAAAGAGACACAATTAAATCAATTAATAAATATATATTTTTAAGAGCATGAAAAGATCAAAATAAATAGAATTTTTTGGAAGTTAAAATATATTATTTTTTTTAAAAAAATAGTATAGAACTTAATGATAAAATAAACTCACATGTACGTACTTTTTTTTTTTTTTTGTAATCATTAAGGAACTAAAAATAATTTAAATTCCAAATATTAAAATGTTACATACATACGTACCACATGCTAATTATCTCTCAGAAGTTGGCTACGTACGTATTTCTCACTTCATCGATTTAGAAAGCTCCTTTTGAGCTCCGGGGACCTTTTCTGTATGCTTTTTGGTTCGAAGGTAGTTCTCTCTTTGATCTATTATTTTGTACCAGAAAAGGCAAAAAAGTTAGTTGCTTAAATGGGCATGGTACGTATAATTACATTAAGGAAGTATTTAATTTGGTCAAAATAAACAGTTAATTAGTTGAAAAACCAAATATAGCTAGCGATGCTGCCCTATACATAATATATTTATAATATGCATTTATTTATATTAGGGTTTAGTGATGGATTTTTTCACAATTATTGATGTCGAAAGCAGGCAAGAGAAACTAAAGTACAAACAGGAAAAACCGGAGCATCTTCTTTTCCATCCAATTTGTCAACATCCTTAAGTTCTGTAATAATAAAATAAAAAAGTTGCAGGAAATATTATTTGACAATATTCACCGCAGTCGAAATAAGAAGAAGGGTCCAAAAAATCAAACTGTGGAGAGCAAGGACAATGCTATGAGAGAAATGCATTGTGCAGTATCAGCTTTCAAATTTTTGAGCTAGCTAGCTAGCAACATCAACGTTGTTGGCTAGGAGATTGTCTGCACTTTCGGATCAATAATTCAATGTATTGCTTTGCTTATATGTGTGAGCTTTTCACCCTTTGAATTATTGTCTCGAGCTGTTTGAATTTGCTGTATAAAGCCAATCGTGCACATCCTAGCTCTTTCCTTTTATGAGTGTTCTAGCACTAGCTAGGGTTTATCTCTTCGCTCATCAAATGAAATGAACCACACCCTACGCTAGCCTCTATGATCAGCAGATTCCATTGAACTTTGCAGGCCTTATCCTGTTTTGAAGGTGGACCTAGCTGCTGCAGCATAGTGCTTCAGGATAGAGTTGCAAGTGCATTAGGGCTACGTACTTAGCAATCTTGCTCCCGATCGATCTTATCTTTACTAATCAATGAAGAGTTATGGTCCTAGCTAGGAGTTATGATCATCACTAATCTAGGATCGATGTTGCATCGTCTGGATATTTCATCTTATATAGGTTTGAGAAAAAAACATTATCCAGAATCATCTGGGTCACGTTCATCTCAGTTCTACATGTTGGCTCTTAATGTCTTATTCCTTGCTGCTCCCGAGCACTCGCATCAAGGCTAGATCGGAATGAATGATTTCGATTAAGACCCTTCGATGATAATTAAGTTAGCTTTCTCATCTCTTTTAGGAAGAACAAGTGTGTGCATATGCATTTTATATCTTCCTTGTACTTATTATGTGTCTGCACGTGTACATTTTATATCTTCCAATTGTACAATTGCTGTGTAATTATTATTTTAGGATAGAAAAGACAGAGATGTTAGAGATTGTTACTTTTACTATGGTTTTTAATATTTGTGTTTTAATCCTCGGTTAGAGCTAATTTAAATATTAATTATTCTTAATGACAGAATAAGCATAAACAACCATGCACAAGATTTAATCTAAATCAAGGGCAATGGAGGAGAATTGGTCAAACGTAGCCAGGTGGTCAAGATCATAAACTCCAGCACTTGTCCACCTCAATCCAAACGATCATCACATGGCTGTCTGTCGTCTATATCATATGTTGCCATGTCCAAATTTTCCCATTTGTCTTTTCATCTCTGATCCATGTAGAAAATACTGCCACAATTCCTTCTTAAGTCAACAAGATTCCTTTTCTCTAAATTAATATCTATTTAGCTAGATACCATGTTGTCACATTACGTTAAACCCCACAAATTATTTGATAATGATATGCATTAGCATTTCATCTGTTGATCTCGATCCATATATATATATATAGAATTATTATTTTTGTTATTATATGTTAATTTGAGAAATTAATCTTTGTTAATTCCATTATTGTTCCTTGAGGATCCACGCCGGCAAGTAATTAGTGATGCAAACAAAGTACATACACCCAAATGATTAAGAATTAAGTAACATTATATCCCAATCCAATACTTAATTAATTACTACATCTCGTTGTCTTACTAGTGAATAGAATATTATTAGTTTCAAATAACGGCTAATTAATTAAGTATATATATATATTTATTAAATATAAATTGCAAAGTTGATGGAGTCATTCTGAAAGTAATAGGAGACTTATTCTTAAAACAATTATTAATGGAAAAACGAGTCGAACCTTTGAGTTACTGAGTCGGATATTCCCTTGTTCTGAAAGTGATTGTATGTTTTTATTTCAATGATATCATAAGTTTCAATATACAATATGTCAGGTATATTGTGTGTGTATGTGCACGCATAGCCATGTGCACAGCTGTATTTGTATTAATAAATTCGACTAATTATTTAAATTAAGAAAATTATAATTTGATTCCTATATTTTGAGCACAAAAATTATAATTTGATCCCTATATTTTAGGCATTATTTTTATTTTATTTTTTTAAAATATCTCCTTTTATTCCTGAATTTTGTATTTCATTTATAAGACCCCGTTTGTTTGCTAAAAAATAATTTTTTTTGAAAGTTAATTCCGGAAAAGTGAATTATTTTCCGATGTTTGGTAGTGTAATGAAAAATAAATTGAAAAATATTTTCCAGTGTTTGGTTATGTCATGGAAGATGAGCTGGAAAATAACTTATTAATGTTTTGTTTTTTTCAAGTTTATAATTAAAATAATGATGAACAAATCTTACAAATTAAAAAGTTAAATGAGAATGAAATTGAAAAAAAATATAATTTCATAAATTATCTCAAATAAAATAAATAAAAATTAAAATAATAAAGATCAAATCTAAAAAATAAAAAAAAATTAAAAGATTGAGAGAAATATGACTGTTATACTATAGTTGTTTAGCCTCTTCCCTTCCTTTGATATAATGCAAAAATTAACGAAATTCATGTAATCAAGATCTGACTTTCACCCCCAAATTAATTTTTGGAAACCACACGGATTAAAACGAAATTAGGAATAGAAGGGCACTTTGATTATTTAGATTGAAACTAACAAACAGGTCAATGAAGTAAAATTCAAAGTGGATTAAAGGACTAGATTGTGATTTTTGAAACAAGAGGGACCAAAATTTAAAATCTCTCTAATATAGAGGAATTAATTATAACTTATGATTTCAATATGATACAAAACATTAAAAGTATCAAATTCAAATAAAAAAACTCCCAATTCCTCCCCTCCACGTGATACAAGCATATATTTTTTCAAATATAGAATAATATCTTTTATTTTTGTGATAATCAAAATATAATAAAATATAATTAAATTATAAAACTTTCATAACATAAAAATACATCAATTTAATACTTTTTCATGCTAGGAAACAAAGTTTGGACCACGTACTCGAACATACACAAAAAGTAAACCGATTTTGGAATTCAATGCATTGGTACATGACAGTGCTATAGCTAGTGCTTTCAATAATGTTAGTGTACTGCTAGCTATTGAATGATCAATGCCTCTGCCCAATTTCCATCCATCGAACTAGAAAAAAAAAAAAAAAAAAAAAAACAAAATTCCACTTCCTTCACTCTTTGGCTACAACAAAACGACATAGTGCATTAGTCTCGTCAACCTCTTTGAAGGACCTGTCTCGGTGACGATTGGTAGGCAGATTACTACTATGGTGTCAAATCAATTTGCCTCAAGTATTTTTATTTTTACAGTACATTACATTTTTCCTATAAGTTTTCTTAATATTTTTAACTCTCATAAGCTTCATTGAGCTTAATTATAAAATAATTGCAGTATAAACAAATTGTAAATGAATTGCTAGTTGAATCCAGGAGTCGACTAGAAAACTAGTGAATCAGAAACATAACAAGTTCTCCCTCTTGTTCATTTTTGATAACTATGTTAATTAATATTGTGCTAAACATAAATATGAGGATCGAACCAACAAGGGATTTGGCGAGGGTTTAGTTCATCTCGATTTATTGATTGAATCAACAGCTCAATAATCAGTTCATAAGGTTTGTCTTTTTTATCTCTTGATGATATTCATGTATAATCTTCATGAATTTTGCCAGATTTCACACCATTTTAAACTTTTAAAAAATTTAATTTATAATAGTGATGTATTTATTTATATTTTATTAACTAAATGATTCGAAGAAACTGGGTGGTTTAACCAGTTCTGTAAAAAACTAGCCAGTGGTTCTTTCTACGTCTATTACACTTCAACAATCTGTGTTAGTTCAACAATCTTCCATGAAAACCAGACAGGTTCAGTGGCTTTCTTTCTTGCGTGTTCTCAGGTTCAGTCGATCATGCTGTTGTTCTTGTTGATGATAATGCACAATGGAACTTGAAAGACAACGCAGGGCCCTTCCTCCATAATGTGTCTCCCATATATGCCTCTAAAATCAATACCACCATCAACCCGTACATCTGGGACCCTATATCATGTGATGTGTGCTGTGTTTTCTGCACAGTGATCGTGCGTAATGGGTTGGGAGCAAAGTGGTTCATGAGTCACGACTGGCTTCAACTTGTACAATTCTTGGGAGAGAAATGGACCTGTCTATATATAAAAAAAATCTCTGTGGGATCCTCTAAGTGAACAGAACTTCGGAATGCAAATTTAGGGGATCCTATGGCTATAGAGTGTACAAATTCTTGTTTTGTTCGTGCGATTTTTTTGAATTTTAAGCTAATTTACTACTCAATTCTTTTAATCTTTTGAACCCGTCATGTTCTTGAAGATTAATCTCTCTCAATTGCCTTCAAATCTGGGTATTTGCATGTTATCAATTATCTTTCATGATAATATGGAGGCATTACCTTTTATATCTGGCGTGAGATCACCTCAAATTAATAGGTTCACAATTTTATGAAAAATAATGATTTATAGTGATTTATTAGGAATAGTAGGATGAAAGAAGTTTTAATTTTCATACTTGGATATAACTACATACGCAAGAGATTTATTTATTAACTAATCACATTACGTCACATGTGAATATTATAAAATGACATGAATCTATGTGCCACATGTTTATATAAGAAATAAAATAAAATATTTGAAGAAAGAGAATACGAAAAAAATTCTTAATAAAAAAACTTTATATCAAGATTTCTTACAATATGTACGTATTTTAAAAAAAAACCAATTAAGAGGTTGCATTGTAAATTTTAATTTAAGAAGTATAATGGATATTGTTTTTTGTTGATAAGTAAAATTATAAAAATCCAAAAAAACTGCTTTCGTGCTAGAAAATATTAGTTTAATATATCATGTAGTCAATCGATTAGTTATACGTGATACTATTATATTTATACAAATACATATTTATTATTAAAAAAAACTTAATTTATTTTTAATATTCACATAATATTATATCAATGAATCTAATATTTGATTTATGAATCTAGAGTGAAGATAAAGTTCATGAAACAAAAGTGATTTGCAAAAGAAATTATAAAGTTGTTATAATTATAAGATTCATATTGCATCAAAACATTGCTCCTAAAATATTCTCAGTCAATGCTCTCTTAAATATTGGACATTCATTAGAGTCGTAGAAACTAATACATATTATATTATTTTCTTTATAAAAGAAAGCAACTATTCTCATAATGTAACGACTCGACTTATAAAGTGAATTAGAAAAAATGTTCTACATGTTCTCAAATAGTATTGATTGTTAAATCCTTACGCAAGGTGGAATGAGATTTGAAAAGATGTTTAGATTTTATTCAAATAATCAATGATTATAATGCTGCAAATAAATATAATTTGACATATCAGACACATCCATGCTAAAATAACTAAATCAAAACATTATTGATGAAGGGATAATAATTACACTAAGAAACTAGTTACTAAAAGGTTAAGTCAAACCGCTTATGACTTTTCTGATATTTAGGGGATCATGACATGTTGCTAGATATTGCACTTGATCTTTAAATGTAAATTAATCAATTACTGAATTGATATTAAATTAAATAATTTGATTTATTTAATTCTATTTATTTATAATTATAATTTATATTGAGGCCAATATATTAGTAACCTAATGGATCACACACATTAAGAATCATTAGTCAAAAATTAAACTGAGATAATTAATTAAGTGTGATTTGATTGAAAATAATTTGAGAAATTAAACACTAGAATGTATTTAATTCAAGGATGCCAACTAAGCTTTAACAAACTTCTTTTTTTATTAATATTGTATTATCAGTTGCCTCTTGAAGTCTTATAAACATAGATGTTTGGAAGACTTTAACCAACTAGAGATGGGGAGAAAATACTTATAGTGTATACTTGCATAAAGAATATTACATGTATTGCCTTTGAATGTTCCTTTTTTTAATACGTAAGAGATTGCTGTCAATGTTTTGTGAAGAAAGATCCATGATCTTTTTAAAGACTATAGTCATAGGGATGTGGAGAAAGTCGGTTACAAGAACCTAGAGATAGTGGTCACAATGACCTAGAGATAGTGGTTAGTAAGACCTGGAGTAGTGGTTATTAGGACCTGTAGACAAGTTGGAGATCAATTGAGAGTTCTTCATGAAAATTTCATAGAGACCTTTCATGTTTAGAGATATAGAGATGCACTTTTTATTTATTTATTTAAAATATGATTGAGATATAATTTTCAAGATTTATCTTATATAAGGTAGTACATAAGTATCGTCTCCTGTTTGTTTGTATTGTATCTCTTCCTTCATAAATTCTTCAACACACCTATTGGAGATAAATCTTTCTATCTTTTTTGGAGTGCGTGGCACTTTTTTCAGTGTTATGTTTATGACCATAATGAAAGAGATAGAACTTATTGGGAGTTATTGTGTTTGAACCACTTTTCATTAGAGGTGGGTATTATAGAAAGTCTTTTTTATCCTTTATGGCAACCAACATATCAACATGTGTCATTGTAAGAGGTGTGATCATGAGCTTAGGGAGTGTCAGACGATCATGGATATGCCTCTTGATGCTTTTTTTGAATGTTCTCATTGGAGATTGATGGTGTAGTGGACTCTTCTTGCATGTGAAAGCATGTGATATAGGTGAAAGCTAAAGACAATAAATAAATATAAAACATAAAAATTTAATAAGCGAAAGAGGTTGCAAATGTGAACCCCAAATTTGTAACTTTATTCTTTCTAAAAAAATAATAATCAAGAAGCTTGTCTCACTGAAAGGTTTACAAAACCTTAATTAGACAAGAAACCCTACCTCAACTTGAAAACAAAATAAAAACCTGAAAATATAAAGGAAATAACCATAAAATCCAAAACAATCATGAAATCCGAGAAAAACAAGGAAAATAACAAAATGACAATCAAGATCCGATGGTTCGCGTAGTGCTGAAGGGGTTATTACAGGGAAAACAACCTCTAAAACTCATGTAAGAACTTGAGCCTAATCTAACAGTCAGATCAAAAGTTATGGTCGTTTTATGCCATCATTCTGGTTTGGAATAACAAACCTTCTCTTGGGCCTAGATCTATTTCAATGGTTTATAAATGCATTTGTTAAGTCATCCACATCATTTACTAGGCCGTCCATATAATCTATCTTGGGCACCTAACTGCTTAGAATCACCTGTTATTTCAAGCTCGGCTACATTATCGTGGGTGACCTTGTATGGTCACACTAGCTTTTTCTATCCTAATGTGATTTTCCATCACGTGTTTGATGCTAATTAGATTTTTATTAGGAAATGTGTATAACCTTTCCTATAAAGAATAGTTGTAGAATCTATTGATCAGGGTTTTAGTGGTGATGGGTTTAAGTAGATCCTCTACGTTTAGCATTTTCTTGTTGAATCTCTGAAGATATGCTCTTGTGTTGTTATCATCTTGTTGTGTGATGATAAAGAGCTCTATCTGTGCTTTCTTTTGTAGGAATGCTGATGCTAAAATGAGAGGTGAGATTTACACAGAGATCATGAAGACCTAGGATGGATTTAGGTTTAAGACTATGACACCACACCCTAGTAAATCTATGAAAAATTATAGGTAAAATCTTGTAAATGTCAGTACTTTCTATTATCACTAGCTCTACAATGTTACTCACATTTTGTATATGTTTCTAGGGTTTATAATGTCATCATAGTTGTCTAAGTTGAATTTAATAGCGACACAATCCTTGATAAGGTAAGTGTTTAACACTTTTTGATAAAGTAAAGACTCTTCCACTTGATAGGAATGATATGCAAGAGTCGGGGTTGGTGCAGTCTCGTGCACGTCGTGTCTAAGATTTTTCTTATGATAAGGAGTATATACATGAGAAGACCAAGAATCAGAAGAAAATTGATGGAGATAGCCACGCATAATTACTTTGGAAGTGCATCTAAATAAAGGTGGTAGTGTTGAAATCTTAAAAGATATATTGCAAATATCTAGTTGCACAAGTAAAAAAACAATAAATCTTTAAGGACAAATGATTCATCGTTAACAATAATAAAAGTTAATTTAAACTATTTTAACAAGTGCCCTTCTTGTTATAATTTAAGCATAATTAATTTTTTTTTAGTATCCATGTTAGGATTTTTTTATTTTATATCAATTACAAGTTTGAATATATTTGTAGTATACATGCTAGTATTTTTTATATATATTTATGTTGAAAGCATGTTTTTCTTAAGTTTTATTTTTACATGTTTATAAATTTAGACATGTACACACTCTTCCTTTTTCTTAAATATTTTTTTTATGTTTTGTATGCTCTTATTATAATAAACTAAATATTTTTATTCACAAGTAGAATATAATACAACATGCTTTGAATTACAATCACTTTTCATTAAATTTGCAATAACAATAGAGTTAGATTTGTTTTTGGTTACGTGGGATATAATTAAAACTCTATTAATTTCAAAAAAATTAACTTTATATGAACAAATTCAATCATTTTATTAATGTTAAAAAGTAATAATATTTTTCTCTTTTATACTTTGGTTGATTTTTTCACAAAAAAAAAGGAAAATCTAAAAAACATAATAAATTATTTTTAAAATTCTCTGGAATTTTGGCATTAAACATGGATTAGTTTGTGAAACATCAACTTTTAGTAAGGCTCCATTTGAAAATGAGGTTGCACTTGCATTACAAGATTATTTGTTTTTATATTTAAAAAATATTTTTGAAAAAAATTTAAATTTTTTTGTTCTAAATTAATGTTTTTTTGATGTTTTTAGATCATTTTGATGTGATTACATCAAAAATAAATTTTAAAAATTAAAAAAATATTAGTGTAATGTATTTTTTTAAAAAAAAAACCCTTTAAAAAATATTCATTACTGTAAATACCAAACATGCATTCACATCTACCTGAGAATATAAGGCTAGACCTACAGGTTGCAACCTTGTTTCCAGACGACCTCTAAAACCATATGTACCTGTTAATTTCTGGTAGGACCATAAGACAAGGAACACAATCTAGCCCATGTGCATCATGTTCCTCCATTACATTCTTCTTTCTCCTAGCACAGGAATCGATTGAAATCGAACATACAGTTTCTCCCCTTTGTAATATCAATAATTTTGGGGTCCTAATTAAATGAGAGGCCACAGGAGGTTGTGGGTTACAGCAGGTTGAGGCAACTTCGGCTATTGGCAAATGGGAAGAAAAATGGATGGTTTTCTATGGGAATTGTTGGTCCTAATCTTAATTAAACAACCTTTCCTTCACGTGGGTTTTCATGTGATTTTAAGCAATGGTGTCCAAATCCGTACTGAATGCCCTTAAAGGGTGTTCGAGGCTTCAAGGCAAAATTACCTGTAAACTGTCACCCGTGCCGACACAGAGATCGATGGCTACACTTATTATTGGGTCCGGAAACCTAATTCAACCCCACCATTCCCTGTGCCACTGTCGGGCTCTTTAAACTTTATCCCCTGTTGATTCTTAGGTGCAGATCAGAAGGTTAACCTGCCAGATTGATCTGGGTTTTATATTAGTATGATAAGCAACTTTGTGATTTTTTTCATGATGATAAATTTGGATCCATATCCTTCAAAAATAAGTGAGATCTCGAGCACCCAATTCTACTGCTAGTTCAACAAAGACTGATGTAAAATTAAACTATCAACGGGAACCATAAACTTAATTGGTGGCCAGTAAGAAGGGGAAAAAGGGATTCTTTCTTAGATGTTAGAAAGAGGGCTTGATCAGTGGTTGGATAGGTTCTTGTGCAAGCTTTTCTCCTAGTAAGCCATCACCAACCCTCTTAAGGTTGTAAGATTCAAACTCATTGAGAATGTGGTGTTGCTTTCACTGTTGAGCTTTATCTATTTTGGTATGGCATGAGCAAATAAGCACTTGCGAAGATTGAAGAGAATTATTTTATTTTTATGATTTACTAGGAAAAAGATCAGAAACCGAAACCTCTGGTAAGAGAGGGGGGCTGAATAAATCTTTTAGTGAATCTAAGTTTTTGACACCAACAATCTAGTAACTTTTGTAAATCAAAGATACGATCAAAGGTCGCTCAGGAGATTATTGTGAGCTTTCATGTACAAATGAATAAAATTTCATGTCAATGTATAGTGCTAACGACAGGAAAAACATTTTAGACAAAATACTCAGAGAAGATATTCAAATCTAAAGGATTGTCAATTTGCAATCAGATGCATTTGTCAATCAATGTTTAGCATATGCACTTACGAGTCAAGGCTTGGCTGGTTAAATTAAGATGTAGGTTCGAGCCTTGTGGTTGTTAATATGATGGCCACTAGAGACTTATATGGTCGTTAACTTCAGGGCCCATGGGATTGGTCGAAGTGTGCGCAAACTGGCCTAGACACCCATGTTAATAATAAAAAAAAGTTGGCATGTAGGTTCGTCCTTTACATTATCATTTTGGGTTCAAAAAAGCAAGAAAGGTTTTTGTTTTGTTTTTCTTTGTATAATCCTAGCTAGTTCCTGAGAATAGAAAAGAAATGAACTATGATTTGGGGCATATGGGAAGAGTTGTCTTTTCTTTTAGGTAAGTATCGTTCTTTTTTTTTTATCTTTAACTTTAAAATGAGATTTTCAAATCTTCTCTTTTTACATCGTGGAAGAAGCAAGATGAGTTTAAACTCTTAAACTCATTTTATCATATCGATCATATTAAAGTTTGAAAATTTAATGACTATAACTTTTTTCATACCAACATCTTAAATAAGTTGGAAAAACATGGGTGAATAAAGAAAAGGTTGACTTGGGTCATATTAGTTTATATGTATAACATCTTCTGATGTTTTTTCCCTTAAAAACCAAATGTTTTTCATTTGTAAATAAAGTATTTAAGAAGAGAAAAATTATTGTTCAAGGGCTGATCAAATATAATTCTTTATGGGTTAAAAAATTATTTTTTAGTAATCCAAACTCGAACCCAAGCTCTAAAACCTGATCCAAGTCGATCTAGCTTGGTGTGACTTAAGAACAAAGCTCCCTAAGTCCAAGGTCTCTTATCTCTAAAAGTTTTTGTTTTTTATAGGTATAATTTTGACTCTTCAACTTCTTAATATATAAGCTGTAAGAAAATTTTGTAATCTTTCAAAATAGAATTGATGATTTTTTTGTTAGAAATATCAATTAAGAGTTTTTTTATATCAAATTTTCATTTTTTTATATTTTATTTTAAATAAATTAATATTCTATGTTAAAGCTTTTTTATTAAAAAATAAATTCTTCACAAAGTCACAAAGCTAAAAGTAAATGGATCTCATTTTTTAATTTATGTTAAAAGTGTCCATCGATCATGTTTATTTAAACAATCTTTTAACAACCTCTAGTAAGAGAGGGAGACTGAAGAAATATTTCATGGAATCTTAATTTTTGACACCAGCAATCTGGTAACATAATGTTGTGAATCAAAGCTCTGGTCAAAGGCCTTGCTTAGGAGATTATTGTGAGCTTTCATGCACAAATGAACAAAATTTCATGTCAATGTATAGTGTTGAGGGACATGAAAACACATTCTGGACAAAATACTCAGAGAAGATATTCAAATCTAAAGGATTGTCATTTTGCAATTAGATGCATTTATCAGCTAACGTTCAGCTGCTAAGAGGGTAGTTTGGTAATTTCACAAAGGTTCAAATGTTATTATCAACTTCATGAGGGTCATTGTGGTAATTACATATTTTAATGGTACAATTAAATTACTTAATTGCCCTTGAAAGTTATTTTCATTTAATTATTTTAAGGGGTATTCTTGGTTTTTTATGTTTTTTAAACACTGGAATTACTAAAGTAATCATAAAATCAAATTTTCTAAGCTTTGCATTAAAGGATGTTTTGGTCATTTCCTATAGGTTTTTCTGTTATTATTAAGTTGGGTTAGGGGTGATTCATTCTTTCTCCTTTTTTAGAAAATATTAAAAAAATTGTTGGCGTGTGAGTTGTCATCTGGTAGAAGAACACCGACTTCTATTATGGCGTTTGAAGCTACAAGGCGCCCTCTTCCAAGTGAGGCGACGCGTGTGGTGTTTTGAAGGACAATTTGGCTTCAACCACCCATTTTTTTTTTCTTTTTCCTCTTCTCTCCCTCTTACACATTACATTACATGTTGGCCATTAAAAAAATCAACTTTGTCCTTTTATTTTATGACATTTAATATTTGGCTCTTAATGTTCTGATTTCTAAGTTTGATTCTTAACCCTTATATCAAGTTTTAATATTTTTGCAATCTAATCCTTAGATCCATAATCTCTAGTTTTTAATTTCTTTAAGTTTGGTCCTCATTATCTTGATTTTTTTTTAATTTGGATTCTTTTGTGACTTTAATTTTTCTTTTTTATTTTACCCTTCAATTCAAATTTCAATGATATTTAAAGTTAGGCCCTCAATGTTTTGATTTCAAATTTTGATTCTTAAACCTTTTATCAAATTTTATTTTATTTTTACAATTTCATCCTTGAATCCATAGTCTTGGTTTTTTATTTTTTAAATTTGATCCTCATTCTCTTGATTTTTATTTTTTGTTTTGGATTCTTTTGTTAATTTTATTTTTCTTTTTAATTTTACATTTTAATTCAAAGTTTGATGATATTTAACATAAGGCCCTAAATGTTTTGATTTCAAATTTTGATTTTTAAATATTTTATCAAATTTTAATTTGTTTTCAATTTCATCATTGGATCCATAATTTTGATTTTTAATTCCTTCAAGTTTAGTACTCATTCTCTTAATTTTTATTTTTAATTTAGACTCTTTTGTGAATTCTTTTCTTTACAATTTTACCCTTCAATTCAAAGTTTGATGGTATTTAAAGTTAGGCCATCAATGTTTTGATTCTTAGCTCTTTTATCAAATTTTAATTTTTTTACAATTTCATTTTTGAAACCACAATCTTGGTTTTTTTAAAACTTAATCCTCATTCTCTTGATTTTTATTTTTTGTTTCGGTTTCTTTTGTTAATTTTATTTTTCTTTTCAATTTTACCATTCAATTCAAAGTTTTGTAATATTTAAAGTTAAGCCCTTAATGTTTTAATTTCAAATTTTGACTTTTAACCATTTTATCAAAATTTAATCTTTTTTCAATTTCATCCTTGGATCCATAATCTTGATTTTTTTTATTTCTTCAAGTTTGGTTCTCATTCTCTTGATTTTTATTTTTAATTTGATTTTTTTGTTAATTTGATTTTTCTTTACAATTTTGCCATTTAATTCAAAATTTTAGATTGTCCTCTCATTTTCCGGGAGTCAATATGGGGCAAGTATCGGTCATGTGTCATATAGGTTGACTTGAGTTAACCTAAGTCAAATGAATTTTATTTTAAAAAAAAGTTAAGGATTATATGATTTTGAAAATAATAGTCAACGATTTTTTACCCACTCTTGACTAGGTTTGCCATGGTGAACAGGTCACGGGTTAACCCGTGTTTTTTATTGTTTCGCAATGAGTCAATTCTCCTTAAATTTCTTTTAAAACCTAATTGGCCCTAAGCCCCGGGTCACTCAAGTCACTGGTCAACCCACTGTTTTGCTTTTTATTGTTTTATCTTGTTCACATGATCGTTCTCATGAGTTTTGACGACCTCACCTGAATTTATTGGTAGTTTGTTTTTTTAAATTTTTTTTATTAACTTTTTTTTTTAATTTCATACTTATATGTTTGAATTTTTTGGGATTGATAATCGTAATTTTATTTAGTTTTTTTTATAGTGTCAAGTCATGAATTGTTTTTCTCTAAAATATATTAATAATGCTTAAGCATTATTTTTTACATTATAAAAAATTCAGTCCGGTCCACGGCAAAGCAGACCACCATGTAGTGTTATCTATTTATTTATCTACTTTGATGCAGTACTGCTCAAAGATCTTCTCCACATTCATTGTATCTCTTAAAAGCAAAGACCCCAATGACGGAACAGAGCAGGCATTGCTCAATGAACTTAGTGCTTTCAATGATCATATCAAAGTTAGTCGCTTGAATCTATGTTATGGGTTGTTGTTACCTTTGCTGCCTGGATAAATGCTAAGGTCTTAATATAGGAAACAGGAGAGGTTTGTGAAGACCTCGCCAACAACCGCCACGGCCTTATTTTATTTACCTTCAAGTTATGGTGGTCAGCTAACCTTGTGGCATGGATAGAAAAAAAGAAAAAGGTGCGAGGATGTATCTTTTTATGAAGGATTAATCTGATTGCAATGAAGATGCCTATTCGTTTTTTATAGCAATGTAAAGTGCCATGGATTCTCTTGTTTCCACAGCATAGAAACGTTTCTAGAGTTCTGAGATCATAAATGCCAGATTTGATGCTGGACTTGCAATTTAATACTCTTGTTGTTCTAGAATTCCTTCAAGCACTGTCCAATTTTGGCATCTGATTGTTGTTCAACTGATTTAGTTTTTCACTTATCTTCTGTTCTTCGAAGGGGGGCTTTTATCAAGGGGAAATGGTTTCTGCTGCTGATATGGCCCTCGGACCAAAGCTATACCATCTTAGAGATTGCTCTGGGGAATTGTAAGAACTGGTTGGTTCCAGAATCACTTCCCCATGTCAAATCCTACATGAAGGTACCCCTCCTCTTACATAAATGAACATGTTTTGCAGCTAATGAATGCAGACTTTGACCATGGTCTTTCACCTGTAACATATTCTAATGCACCCTGTTACCTTAATGGCTCAGCAGCAAGCATAAGAATTCCCCCCTCCCTTCTCCGCCGCCTCAGTCACGGTTGCTTGTGCTTTCAATAATCATGCTGTGCTGTCTTCATGACTTCAAAAGCTTTGTTAAGAGCTTTTGCACAGTGCAATCCCCGTTTACCTCAAGCTCATGCTTATTTCAGCACTAGCCTTGTATAGTTCCCCTCTAGTAACGTTATCATCACCACCAACATCACCGAGTTTTCCATCTCAACAACTCATTATTGTACGCTTAGCAAGGCATCCTTGTTTGTTAACTTCTTTAATTTGCCCTTACGTATGGTTCACTTGCATTGTAAGTTGTGACCAAGTGGGCCTAAGATGCAACCAAGCTCAGCAGCGGTAATCTAAATAGCCATCACTGTCTGCATCAAAGACTATAAACACTTCCTCCAGGGTCAAGACTTGGTTCGATGACTCAAGCAGGGAAGGATCCAAAGCTGAGCCATTGAAACTTTGAACAGCTATGCAAACCGGTGTTTACGAATTGCAGACGGTAATCTAATTACCGTCTAATATTATTGATCGTTCTGCGCTGCGCAGGTCAAATTATTATTTTTTTAAATGTAAAAAATATATTTTCATTTGTTAATTTTTTTTATGTAAAACAAAATATTTAAATTTTGTGAGGATTAATATAATATGACTTAGTTATTTTGGTAGATCTGAAAGTAATTTAGATGACCAATAAAAATATAGTTTAACTTAAAATAAATATTGAAGATGAGATTTTTTTATTAATAAACATTGAGACGATAATATATTGGATCAATTCGGGTCAACCTGCTAATTCGTATACCGAGTCATGAGACCATGATAACCTCATAGATAACAAATTAAAATAAATTATAAAGCTCAATTTCTAATAAACTCAATATTGATCAATGAAATTGGAAGAAAATCAACTAAAAAACCCAAAAAATGATCCAAGTTAACTTTCGTTAACCTACCAAACTTGCAATTTAGGTTATAAAATCAAGATAACCTGATAGAAAGTAAATTGAAACAAATTATAAAATTTAATTTACAATCAACTTAGTGTGGAAAGATAAAAATAAAAAAAATCAATAAAGAAAAGGACACCAGAAAATTACTTGAGTTAATTAGGGTTAACTCGTCAAACTTATGACTTGAACATGAATAATATAATAGAAATCAAATAAAAAATAAATTATGAATCTTAATTTTTAAAGATAAAATTAAAAAAAAATCAATTAAAAAAATTAAGTTAAATAATTAAACTCACTGTTCAGCTCACAAACTTGAAATAACATTATAAAAAATAAATTATAAAAAATCATAAAATTTCATTCTTAATAAATATAATATTAAAAAAAATATTTCAATAAATAATATTTTACGAGAAACGATGGCTCACGGGTCAGCAGTCAAAACTCTTTGTTCGTGACAAATCAGAACGAGTTATCTAACCGTGAGCAGGGAGCAGGGAACAGATGACGAAGGACAAGAGCGCAAGAAAACAAAAGGAGACAGTAAATTCCCCTCCCCTCCTTTATCAACAGTCAAGAGGGCTGTTTTTCTCTGTGTAGACGCTGTTCATCCCTCCTATAAAGCCTTTCATTTTTAAATGAGGAAAAACCTCTTCAAGTAATTCTTTCACGATAGCTAAGTTTGGACTTATAAAAGGAAAATTTGTATCAAAATCAGTGAAGTGAGATTTGGAGAAGATACTTGGCTCGGTGACTTCCCTTGCAAAACAAGAAATTTCCTTCCCTCTCAAGGAAATATTTGGATGCTATATATATTTATACCTAACCCAAGTTGTTTGACTGCTTCAGGGCTCTAACATCAACCCTAAACACCCACTGCCGCATGCATTCCTAGCTAGAGACGGACGCTCTTACAATTTACAAAGTCTTTGAAATATTCAGGGCACAGGATCTTTTATTCTTGAAAGTGATTCCGCTTTTCTGTGCTGATAAGGAGTATGGAAGCCTCGTCATCCGTGAATCTCTTTACAGATCTCTTGAAGAACCATGGATATGTGTATCAAGCTTTCCTCCATGAATTCGACATGTACAAAAGAGGGCACAAGAGCAAACATGACCTCTTCTGTGACATGGTTGTTCTTGTTCATCAAAACAAGGATTTGCTTACAGAACTCCGAAAAGTACTCGTAGAGTCAACCTCAAATCCTATGCCAGAAGACATGAACGTTGATGCTGCTACTGCTTAGAAGTATGATTAGCATACGACACGAATGTTTAACCTTTTCTTTTCCCATCTCTTTTATTGTCCTAATTAATAATGTCCGTTGCCTCCTGTTTGCTCCTCAAATTATCTTATTTAGGATAATTCTTTGAGGTGTTAATCTTTCTTAATTTCTTGTATGGAGATTTCAAACTGTTGATCAGTACAATTTTAAGACCGCCCTTGTTTATTTTATTGCTTCAATTAATCTCTATCTTGTAAAGGACTAATTAAGGAGAGGTCACGAGTAATTCAGAAAATTAACTTGAAATTAGCTTAATGTATTTTCGGATTGAACTTTAAACTCAGCCCGATTTTAAGATAGTGTTTGCATTATTGAATAGAATTTGTGCTTAGCCAGGATACTTTGTGAGTGGTAAAATTCCCTCTCCTATCAGGATCCTATTTGCACAACATCTCGATCCCTCTCCTGTATATATGAACCAAAGGAACAATATATATATTAGATAACAAAAGGTATATTGAAGCAAGATTATATATATCAGGAGAGCACAATTAGGTCTTGATTCTTGGATTCTAGGGAACATGGAATTAGCAGCTCCATTGTTTGTCAGTATTTTCAAGAAACGCTTACAAGATTTTCTCCCTGGATTCAAATTGTACGAAGAAGGGCACAAGAGCAAACATGACCTCAACTGTGACATGGTCAATTTTCTTCATGGCTATCAAGATCTGGTTGAAGAGTTCGAAATCATGTTAAAAGATGATGAAGAGAAAGCGAGTCGACCTTTGCCGGAACACATGGAAGATGCTCTTTTGTTCGTCAGACTCTATAAGAAAAGCTTAAGAGTTTTTCTCCATGAATTCAAACTGTATAGAGAAGGGCACAAGAGCAAGCATGATATCAATTGTGACATGGTTGATCTTCTCCGCAGTTTACAAGATTTGGTTGCAGAATTCGAAAGCGTTTTAGTAGATGGAGAAGAGATCAAAGCGAGACCTTTGCCTGAACACATGGATAACAGTACCGTTTCTGTTATTGCTCTGCGTAGTTGTAATTAGATTTTAATTATCAACGTCTTACCAAGAATTACCGTTGAAGTTCTTGATATTTGAAACCTTGATCAAGCTTTTTTCTCCAATGTTTCTTGCTTCCTAAATTATAGGTTGAAAACACCACCATACTCTTGCTCGGGGGTTGTTTCAAAACTCGGTTCACAGATTTATCAGGATCAACACAGATTTTTTCTAAAATAATAGAAACAATGTTTAAGTAAAATCATGGCAGTTTAATAACTATAAAAATACCGGTGAATTAAAAGATCACTAGCTGCCTTCCTGTCATCACGCAATCCATGTTACGAGTTTGAATTGTATAGAATTACTTTGCCAAGGCTCCTCTTCTATTGTTTGTATGGATTTTATATATCTATATATATATATATATATATGTATGTATGTATTGCGATGAGGTCTCTTTGTCTGAGGATGTCCTCTGCATATGCTTTTTGTAGATAGAAGAGCTCTAGTTAATGAAATTACAAGATGAAGAGCCACATACATTGTTGTTTACACATTCAAGCACAGCAACAGTTCGATGTTAATGAATAGTGTTGGGATTCGGCGAGCACGTAGTTGCCCTCTTCTAATCATTGTCTAGTTTAATTAGCCTCACATAATCAATATTGATATCATACTAGTGCTGTAACTGAGAGGCTTCGAATTCAATAGCACATAGCCACATTTTCACATATAGTTTCACTAATACTTTGTTCGATATCGTGACTACTTTAGTTAAATAAGTTGTGTAATTGTGTTTTAAATTTTGATTTTATAAAAATTAAAATAATATTTTTTTATTTATATAAATTGATTTTTTTATTTATTTTGCATGTAAAAAACTCTTTTATGACATTTTTAATTAAATACATATTATTTTTAATTTATTTTTTAAATTTATAATTAAAAATATTTTTAAAAAAATTATTTTTGCTTACAACACAGACATAAAATCTATGATATCAAATTAAACATCATTGAGATTTTGTGATAGTTTTTTATGTTAAATAGTGCTTCTTGATAAATACAAGGTACTTAAAGCTTATAATTTTTTACCAAAAAACCTCAATCCATGTTTTCCCTTTCCTTCTTTCTCCTCTACCTTTTTGCATCATCTTCATCCTCTGAAAAAACCATATCTATTAACTTCAAAGAGAGAGGGAGGAGGATAAGTTTGCAAAAAGCCATTTCTACTTTCCATCTGTATCGTGTCTTCCACTTTCTTCACTCGTTAGCTTCCATTAAAGCCGTTTATTCAAGCTTATCATTGTTTAAAGGTGCAACCTTTAAGCTTTTTTATGTAAACTTTTGTGTTGGGGTTTTTTAGGCTCGATAAAATGGCATCAAGTTTTCATGAATGGGAATCTGACCCTTTATTCTCAGCTGCTGAAGTAGTTCAAGACTCTTCTGACAGGTTAGATTTCACAATAATTTGCCACTTTTTTTCTGTTTCTATTTAAAGCTGAGAACTTTTGTTTGATTTTGTATGCGCTTGATTGGTTGGCGAACGAAAAGATTTCATTTTTATTAATTATTAAGCTGCTTTTGAAGATTTGGTTTCTGGGTTCTTTGTAAAATTTATCTTTTATTGGCTGGTTTGTGTTTTTTAGCGTGAATTTTCTTGTTTACTTTAATTCCTAGTACATTATGTTCTCCAAGGTTAGATTTGGCTATTTACTTTTATTCCTATTTCAAAACTCATTGTGGTAATGTTACTATTGTCTAGAAAAATTAGAATGAACTTTTTGGTGGCATTTCATTGAGTATAAATCTAATTGAGGTACTGCTAGTGTTAGGCTCTAGTTCGGTTCGAGTTATTTTGTTCTTTTGAAGTCTCGTTCAAAGCGAACATCCTGACCCAAGATTCCTTTCGTCGATAGAATATCATAAGCGTGATCTTGCAACCGTACTTGGAACTGCGAAATGGCAGGTATTTGCTGATGTAGAAGCTTCTTGCTTTTCATTTTCTGGTTTTCTTTGTCTGATTCTGGTTTTTGCCCTGACAGTTGGAAGATTTTGAAAGAGCTGCTAACTCATCGATCATAGGAAACAAATCTCAAACCAGAGAAGATGTCATTTCCGGACATAGGCAGTTTATTATGGCCATTAGGGAACATATAAATGAAGTGGAGAAAGGTGTAAAGGGCCCTTCAATGGGTGATTCCATGAGAAATGACCATGAAAGAGATTTATTAGCATCATTTCTTACAGGAGGAAATCCCAAAGAACATTTAAATCATTATGAAATGGAAGAAAGTAGCTCTTTGAGAAGATTCCTTGATCCAAACTTGTCCAAACTTGGGTTCTAGTTTAACGGATAATGAAATTGTTGAACATGACAGCAGAGAATTTTAGAGGGTAAGAATTAATGGAGTTGGGCATGCTGAGCATTATCTTGACTCTGCAAATGAAGATAAAAGAAATATTGGTTCGCATTACACCACCAGAATAGGCTCAGATATGATGAACTCTCTGCCAGAGAACTCTCATGAAAGGCATGGTGGTGGTGATCACTGGGACCTAGAAGCCAATGAAGCCAAATCTAGGAGCTTCTTCCATGAGATCAAGTCAAGAGCGACATACAGCATTATGTTCTTCTTTGGTTTCTTGATCAATCTATGGTCTACCCATAGGAACAGAATTGCAAGGAACTATACAAAGAGGTTGAAAGATGGAGAGAAAAATAGGCATTCGCCTACTTACACTGAATCTTCTCATTCTGCACAGGTACTTGGATGATCCATGTTAATGCTGCTCTAAAATTTGTTTCCAGATTTATAACTTTTTTTTTCAGGTAAGAGTCCATTTCTCTGGAATTGAAGCATGACACCTATATGAAAAGCTGTCCCAACTCCCAATCAAGGATTTTTCTTTTTTTTTTTCTTATTCACAGAGCATGCAACTTTTTATTGTTTCTTAGTCTTTAAGAGTTAGAAATTACATGCATGTCCAGAGGATATACCACACAACAAAGTCTGATATCCTATATTTACAAGAACATATTTAAGCATGATTGGAGAACTTGGTATGCTAGTGACAATGTCTCTTCCCTATCAGTCATGTACAAGCTATAGATGATTATCAGTTTGCTTTTCTTTTGCAGGTCCAGCGTCTAGGACTAATGTTAGGATCTGGATACAGAAGCTTCCAGGGAATATGCTTTAGGTTGCAATCAGAAGTAATGCTCCTGGGTAGCTACCTTGGTGCAAGATATCAAAGATTTCTCTTTAGTTTTGAGTTTAATCGACATTCAATGAAAATTATATTGACAGCCATTCTTACCCTCATATTTTTGGGTAAGTCAACTTTGCACTGTGAATTTCTGTGCCTTTTTTTCCCTCTTCTTGGTGTTTGTAATAGTCAATCTTAACTTTTAATTATTTACCATATCAACTTGAGAAAGGTAACGCCTGAAATCTTTTCTCTTAATCTTAACTTCTGCCTTCTCTAGCACGAGTTGCTTGAGTTTCCTTGAACAGGGGATGGCTTCTACCTGAAATAGTGGAAACTCAAACTACATAACGATTACTATGTTGGAACATTCTCTTTCTATTGTAGCACATTATTATAGACATTTAGTACAACTGTTCTACACAAACAATTGGGAGGATAGACAATCTGTGAATATGACAGGATTCTTGTTAAATTAATTTACTTGGAATTATGCTCTTGATGCAGGTATATTGGTGTCCAGAATTGCTTGAAGACAGTCATTTGCTGCTAATAGTCTGCGAACAGTTGAATGTCCTGACCATCAAATATTGCATGGTCGCAAATACAATTTTATGTCTTGCTGACCGAAATGTGCAACTGGTAATGATTGTTGAAAAGGTGAATTTGCTGGTCATGTCATGACAATTGGTTTCCACTGGTTTTTTTAATTTGGACAAATTGATATTTTATTAATTTATAGGGTTTTTCAGATTTTTCTATAAATAGTAAGTCGTGTCTGGTATTGTCAGGTGGTTATCTGTTAGACAGAGAGACTACATAAATACAAAATTAGAGCTAGCATTCTAGGCATGACAATCCTTTACTTCTAAATAGAGATTTATGAGATTTTTCATTGATGGTTCGTGTAGATTTCTGTTGGAGCCCGGACAATTGGATAACTTGTTGTTTGCGACAACCCAACCTTTAAAGAATTATTTAAAGTCGAAGAAGAACAGATCTTCAGGTAATAAATTTCCAAACAACGCTAGATTTGTTTAATAGAATTCTAGGGATTCATGAATAATTTTGTTTTATTGTTTCTGTTGCGTGTATGATATTCGAAAAACCCAACAATTATATCATCAGGAAGGGAAGGCTTTATTGAGTACTGTAACTAATTCAATCATTGAAGTATTTAAAAAACTCATATAAACAAAAAATCTCAAATAGCCTTGATCATGAGACATAATTGTCACTATAAACAAGAACCAAAATTCCAACCGTAGTAATTAATATTAACAAAATAGAAGTAAGTGGGTCAATCAAGGGCCCGAACTCTTAAAGAAAAATCATTGTTGATGGTCCAAGACCATATATATTGATAAATTCCTTGATAAATGGAATTGCTATTTATTTGATGAATAAATAGATAGGTCGAAAAAACCATAACTATACTTAACAATAAAACACTGGGAAAAGCCTATATTGCGTCTTTTGTTGATTAGGTGATGCCCGGATTTGAACTAGGAAAAAAGGATTTGTAGTCCCCCGCCTTACCACTCAGCCATGTCGCCAAGGCAATTGAAATAAAATATAGATGAAAATACCACCTTCTTTTTTTTCTTACTAAACTTTTTTTTTTTTTGTACTTGCTTGACCAATCTTATAGTGTGTTTGACAGTGTGGTTGCGGGTGCTTTTCAAATAGCTTTTCGTGCCGAAATACATGCCAATGATGTTTTTTTATTTTTTAAAAATTATTTTTGACATCAACACATCAAAACGATTCAAAAAGTACAAACCGTACTTAATTTTAGCAAAAAAAAATAATTAAATTTTGATGAAACGCAGTTACAAACGCAATGCCAAACGGTGTGTTAGTATTCTAGAGTCGGCATGTACAATTAAAACTTGACCTCATTTTAGGCATGGTCTGTGTTTTTAATTATTGTGTTTCTTCACAATAATTATGATGATAATTATGAATTTTTAGGGTTTTAATTTTTTTAGCTGCCACCTAGAACAGCTGCTCTTTCTTTCCCTCAATTTTTTCCCTCTGAAACAAAAGTCACTCATGCTATCAAGCCTCCTCCTTTCACTGTCAAACTCCTCCATTAGCCCACAGCAGCTCCATCTTCCACCCATGACAGCCACCATAAGATAGCCCTCCCTGAACTCCTCTACCAATAGCCATAGCAGCTACTGAAACCAACACCACCAATTGCTACTTCCATTAGCCTCTCAACAGCCACGGTTCGGCCTCTTTACCACACCAAAGGTCATTTATCTTCCTCTCCCAGCCACGGTTTTCACCACCATAAACCACCTTCCAACTGTAATCTGCACTAGTACAGTAATTGTGACCATCAGTCCAGCCACTCCTCCATTTGTCCATCTCCTTTTCTCCTCAATCCCACCGGGACTACCATTGACAGCCAAGACCATCTTCTTCCCTCTTCCCCGTGACAGCCTCCATAACAGTATCAGCATCACAACAGCCCACAAACAAACTCAACCTTAACCCAGCACCGCCATTCTTCCTCTCGTGACCAACCACTGATTTCAACCGACCTCCTAACTACCACGTGATGAACAGTAGCAAAATCAGTAGAGAGAGACGAAACCAAGAAAAAGAAACGAACTCGTGAGGAAGAAAAGAGAGGCAAATCTGGAGAGAAATAAAAACAATTGTTTTGTGTTGATTTTCTTGTTTCGTAGGTGGCGGTAGCTTTCACCTCCAGCACAGGAAGAAAGAACAAGAAGGCATTTCAGATCCACACATTTTTCCATTTCACCGGTGACGGTGGCATGTGAGACCTACACAGCGTTACTGCTCCCCCGTATTCATTGCATTCCAGCAGCTTCTCTGACTACTTGGACCCTGTCCAAAAGGTGTTCTGCAAATTCTGGGATGATTTTGTCATGTGTAAACTTGTGTAATTTTTGGGTGTGTGAGTTAATTAGTAAAAGAGATGGGTGTGTGTTGCATGGTTTTATTTTTAGCATTTGTTAAAATAAATAAAAAAAGGAAAATACCATAAAAAAATTTCAACCATTAATTTTTTTAAAAAATACTTGGATCATGACCAAGCTTAAAAAAAAATTATCTCTTTACAAAATTTAGTTTTTAATTCCCATGTTTAACATGGAAAAATAAACAAAAAAATCTCTGTTTTTTGCATGTTTTAGTGTTAAAAGAAATTGCTTGTGTTCTTAGCATTAAAAAAATGTGTTTTTATTGCATGCATTTTGTGAGCTTGATAACAAGTTTATGAAGCTTGTTAAAAGCTTAGTCTAAATAAAATGGCTCATTGTATGTATATTTTTTTAAAAATTATTTTAAAATAGCCGGGCTCAATGTTTATTCTTGCTAATTTTGCATCTAGTGTCTATTTTAAAACTTAATCCAAGAATGTTTTAGTTAAATGGATTCATGATAAGTATCAATTTCAGTATTTATTAATGTCAAAGTTTTTGGTATTTATAGACATCAAAGTTAAAAAATATCAACACTGGTCTTTATTAACAGTAGTTAGAAATATTATAAATAAAATATTAATAATATAATACAATAACCTATAGTAATTTAAAATAAAACTAGCAATAAGGTTTGTTTGTTTAAGGTAAGATGTTTTAGAGGTTATAATAATATCTTTTTAGCATAATTAGTATCTTGTCATATAATTTCTAATTGATTTTTTAATCGAAGACAATTTCTTTCTAAAAATAAAATGTTAAATATCTATTTTTTTATATATATAAAAATCTACACAACGTGCGAGCACGCATGTCCTCAATCCAACAAAAAGGGTAAGGCTGTGCACGCGCAGACTCCTTGGCTATTGGAGGGAGCTGCACTGATCATAAGCAAGTTGAAAACCAACTCTCACTTCATGGATAGCAGTACGGTTGAGGATCAAAATGTCTTATGGAGATGTTATTTTAATGTATTGAGATTAACAAATCCTAGAAACTGCTCCCTTTCACAGCAATTATGGTTGGATTTGATTGCTTTCTGATACCTGCGACACAAATTTTCAAAACATTCTGTATTCCATATCTCCATAGAGGATTCATTGCGTTTCAATTTGTATTTTACTTATTTTCCCCTTTCTCATAATATCATCTTTAATTCAAAACAATAATATATGTACAAGGAAGTAAGCTTGAGCTTCGTTATCCAAGAATTTTATCTTGGTAAAAATGTCACTGAAGAAAACTGCAACTATTGTACGAAGTCATTGCCATCCTGCTGCCATGCCAGGAGACTGTTGATCCTTGCTCATACAAATGCAAACGTCACCACGACAGCATAGGGCTTCCAATTGACTTCAACTGTCAATCCCAAAAAATAACTTCCACTTGGGAGGCTATGCAAAGCAGAGACACTTTGATGCACTCTGAGATTATTAATACAAGCTCGAGCCCTGGAAACATGAATACTTTCAGTACTTGGAAAAAAGCATACAAAGCACTATCAGCTGGCATTTTCTCCAAGATCTATTACTTAACATCGTTAGCAACATATAGACTCAGTGCCCTGGTAATAAAACGCATGCCGAGTAACCAATTTGTTATGTTAGGATAGTTGAGTATTTTTCATATTAAGGAGATTCCTGAAGATGCTCAAATTCATGCACTTAAATTATCCAAAAGGACTAAATTACAAAATCAGACTTAAAAATGCATGACTAGATGTGCCCTCCCTCCCTTTGATTTTAGAAGCTTGATTTCCAGACACCACCACTCGCTTTGTTATGTAGCCTCTTCAGTTAAATCCCATCCAAATTGTTAGTGAAACATGCTATTTATACTTTGTATGTTGACCTGATTAGATTTAACAAACTTGAAAATAAAAATGTTATTAAATTCCTTGAGGTGAGACCAAATGTAGAATCATGTGAAAATTTACCAAACAATAGCCCATTCTCAATCTGACTTCTCAATCTCTCGGAATCTCTGATCCCATTCTCGGGCCTCAACATCTTGCTCAATTATGTCCTTGTCAGTGGTATAGACAATGCGATCCTGCCCTATGACTGTTTTTTGGGCCATATCCCGAGCACTTAGAATCTGGCAGGCAACAAGATGAAAAGAATTATTTCCTAATGGATTTCATGCACACTAAACAAGTATGTTGTAGAAATAGCAGCGAATCTGTCCTCAAGAATTTTGTAACAACGTCATCAGAGAGATCCAACACTCGATTATTGGGAGCAAGTTGAATAAACAAGCTCTTGCAAGAATGTAGTGAAATCACAAGATATCATAGAAAGTGGCAATAATTGCCAAAGGATGAGAAACCTAAATATCAAGGTCAAATGATCACAAGCAATTTTTCCAACTCATGTATTTTGAAGATATGATGCTAGAGACTTTCGGGCCATTTTCCTTTCGCTTGCATAAATCTAAATATAATATTTCATAAACAAATACATGTTGAGAAAAGTAACCAATACTTGATTAATTTGAATTTGATGAACCGCTATATACCATGCAAGAAGAACTAAACTGCAGAACTACCATTTGTTACCAAAAAGAGTTCTGCTATGTATTTGCTAACCAAAAATGACATTGTTTTAATAATAATGTTGACCAAAAGATACCATAACATTGAAGGCACTAGAAAAGGAGGGAGGATGTAAAATAAAAACATGCCACTAGATTGGATGCTTCAGCAACCAGCCGACACCTTGCAAGCCCAAAGGGTTCTTACAGTCGGGCAAGTTGAGGATTGATGCCATGAAGACTAAAGCCAAGTCATGACAAAGGATTAGAAACTAGGGTCTCTAGTCATTTGGTCTATCTAGTATTCACAACAGAAAATTGTTAAATCACCCAATGACAAAGCACGAGTTTTAAGTTTGAAATAGCATTCACAATCAACTATAAATGCAAAAGTGCAACGTACAAAAAGCATTTCAAGTGGCTACCTTCCGCCTCAGTGAAATATCAGGTAACTCAAGCATTTGAGCACATTGCTCCCTTGCTCTGTTTCTAGTTTCTATTTCAGCATTCCTTTGGAGAACGAGGAACCAGCGGATCAATGGAATTGCAAAGAAAGAACCAGCATATATCTGCAAGTTTTATTATTGGTAACTATTTAGACAAAAGCTGCTAGACGTAATCAATAATATTGAAGCACCAAGTACCTAATCTTTCTAACTTATATTGGATAGAGTAAACAAAGAACTTAAAAAACTAGAATCATTATCATTAAGTATTGAAAGTACCAAGAGCCTAATGTTTCCAGCTTATATCGGAATACAGTTGACACTCAAAAAGATAGATCTAGAAATCATCAGGATGATAAAGCTTAGTTTTTGCAAGCCTTTGGAAAATAAGTTGGCGAGCAGACCAAAAAAAATACTGAAGCCCAGAACCATTGATGAGTTCTTATAATGGGATTGAGAGAATTTACAATACTGCATCTTTCTTTACCAATACTCTTCAATTTATAGCCAACAAAATCATTTTGTTTAGAGGTGTGCAAAATAATAAGAGGACTGAATAACACAGAAATTATGGCTTAAAAAATCAATCCATGAGAAAACAATCCATAAATACGTAAGATAAACTGAACATGCATTTTTTTCATCTACCAGGCATGCTTTGTGACCCTAACTAGGTCTTAGGTTTATCAAGTTCATGTAGCAGCTTCACAATGATGCTAGTCAGCATCTCTATTATAGTTTTTGATAAAATACATGTAAAAGAAGCGAATAGTTTTATTCTACTTTCTAACACACTGCCTTAAATGAAAACTTTGAGGGCTTGAAACTTGCCCAAGCTAGTTAGAAGAGAGAACAGGATGATGAGATTTGAACTCATGACCGTTTAGTCATCAAGGCCCTGATGCCATGTTAAATAATCATCTTAACCCAAAAGCTTAAGCTGTTAGGTAAGGTCCTAAGAATAATTTTATTTTACTCTCTAACAATACATAACTAATCTGTAATTGACTGCAATTTATTTATTTGCAAAGAAACATTAAAAAATACCTGAAGTAGAGGAAATATGCTAGAAACAAATTTAATGAATCCTCCATTTTGTGCAATGGCCATGTCCCTTCAAATCAAGAGATAAGTGGAGACTTTAGAGAGATGAAACATAAATACACCAAGAAACATCAATTCTCAAGAAACCATACTGTAACATTGTTCCAAGAATGATCACTCCAAATAGATTAAGCCCGCCCAACCCAATGGCCATTGCTCTCTCTGATGAACTTGTCTTACTGCAAAAGGAAACTTCCCAGATCAAGGAACTTAATAACACAGACGACATTTATGTGGCAAGAACTAGCAAAGGAGGAACCTGAATTGCCATGTTTTCTCTCTGAAAAACTTCCCAACCCCTCCAACCCAATCTGCCCATCGTTTACCCACATATTCCTTCCTCCCACTCCTTTTAGAAGAAGCTGTACGCTGAAGTGAAGGGAATTGATACAGAATATTTCCCTACATGATGAGCAGTTTGGATAAAAGTGTAAGTGGAATCTTCTCACACTAGCACAACCAGGTACAAAAATCCCACCCTTTATAACAAGACATTCTTCGAACATGGATGCCAATTATAATGCATACAAGTAAAGCAAGAACTTTCATTGTTGTCTTATTCATTGATATACAAATATGAAAAAAATTCAGCAATGAACTCTCCTATTTCATTAATCATCACATTAGTTTTGATACCTCTTCATCAATTTCTGGCTTTCCATCAAACCGTAGAAGAACTGGTAAGATGTATGATTCATCACTCTGAACACAAGAAGAAAAAAAGGTCATATAGCCAAACTGAAAACAGCAAATAACACGGATGCAAGGAGAATGTAGAAACTAAACTGGTACAGTCTTCAAAAGGTCAATTAAATGTGATCAATCAGAACTCTATAAAAATACTGACAAGAAGTTCTGAATGAAATCCAGATGATTTTTTTGAATGGGTTGGAGAAGGGGGGCTAAAAGCCCCAAACCCTGCCCTAACGGCACACCCCCCCCCCCCCCCCCCCCCAATTTCTTACTTTTAATCTCTTTTTCACAGTGATTCAACAACAAAATTGAAGACTAATGGAAATCCCCCTAGGTTGATGAAGTGTAGGGATTTGAATTTGATTCAGCAGTTTTGGAGATTTTACCATTTTTATGTAATTTCATGACTGTAATTTTCACTTTTGGATTATATAAATTATTCTCAATATTTATTTTTTACCCAGTCTATTCCAAATAAGTTCTGTGCATCTGATTATGAAACAACAGACATAATCTAGAAAATTTCTAAACAAGTAACATGAGTCATTTGAAACCCAGAATCCAATTTCCTTGGCTAACTGATTGGTTTTGATTTATAATCAGGCATTCACTTTCAAGCTGTGTACAATTTAAACTGTTTGTTAATCCCTTAATTTCTGTAGAGCACATTCCAAAATTTTGTTTTTACACTGTTAAAAAGATATTTGGTTTTCATATTTTATATTTGTTTAAAATTTTCCCTTTTTGAAAACAGAAAAATGACAAGGAAATGATATGGTCAAAACAATTTCTTTAGATTAGACTTTAGTGAATAATTTATAAAACAACAAGGATATAAACTCTACATCCACATAAAAACAAGCACCTTGAGTGTTTTCAACTGTAAAGATTTTAAAAAGTACGAATGAAAAGCATTCCAAATGGTTGAAAGAACTATTGGGTACAAGGAGCAGGATATATAAGCAGGAAAAAAAAAAGATGTTACTTTCCATGAAACAAATATAAGATAATGAAACCAAGACTACGCATGCATGTTGAGGGAAACAGCTTGGAGTTGGGGAATTACAAATGTAACCAGTATACAAGGCTATTTCTGGTTGTTTCCCTAACTTTTGAATAGGTAACGTGAAATTTCAAACTGATAATGGCCAATCTGGGTATGAATTTGAAAGAAAGTAATCATTGTGAATTCAAGGGCAGAAATAACAAGGTCAACAAATAAAGATGACGAACTACATTATCATGCGAGGTAGATAAAATAAAATTTATGTATACATGTATATGCATACCATATCCTCAGTAGTTTTCAAATCAAGAAACGGTGCTAGTTCTTCAGCAGCAACAACACCACCATTAGAGGAAATATATTGTCCAATCTGTAAATATGTTCCAGAACAAAACAATATCCATAAATTCCCGCTCTAGTTTATTGTCTTCCTTGAGAATAAACCACTAGGACTGTTACTAGTTCAAAGACAATAAGGAAAGGATCCAACATCAAAAAAAAATCCAAAAAAGAAAAAGAAAAAAACAATTGCTACCATCAACCAGAGAAATTGCAAAGAAACTAACTTCTCTCCAAAACTGTCCTTTTTAGAAGATGACACATAAAACAAAAACTTCTAATCCTTGTCCATATCAAACTTGTAGTCAAGTATTAGTGTGAACCCTCAAATGTAAACCTTGGCCAAAAATGATTGTGTGCCAAGATGAAACTTGCCAGGTCAATCATATGGATCTTATACATGAAAAAAAAATGTGTGCCAAGATGTCATCAAGATTCAAGACATTTGATTTAATTGATTCACACAACTAAATGAATTTTTTGGAGAAAAAAAAAAGAACAGGATAGATGGCCAAATTAACGGATCAAAATATGTACCAAGCATATGAAAAGAATGTGAATCACAGACAACAGGCATGGAAGGCAGCCAGGCAATAAAAAAAAAGGTAGAAATGATAAAATGAGAAAGCTAACAGAAATTGAAGTGAAAAAGTTTCACCAATGAGATGAAAAACAATATGTTGAAAAGCAACGGACCACTGAACTCAGTACTGAAGTATTACCAACTTCCACCTCTCTTCTTCAATTCCTTGATTTGGATCACCATCACCAAATACGAATGAGAATACCTAAACGACAGCAATTCATGAAATTTGTTGTCTTTCCAGGAGGTGAGAGTAACCAGAGAAGAAATTAGACATGAAGCAAGTTTTTCACTTACAGATTCGATGAAGTTCATTTTGTCACCACCATCTGTTCTTAGTTGTCTTCTCCTATAGTAATATGGATCCCAGTACCTAACAAGAAATAGGAGGGCAAAGGATTCAGCTGAAGTGTGTTCTTTACATGCATAAGAGCACGAGTTATATATAGTTGACATTTGAATGATAGTGTAGAATTTAGAAAATAAAAAAATAATCCAACTTTTAGCTAGCCAAACACATATTATCTAATTTTGGATCGACCAAAATTACAATCTCCAAATAGATGCTTGTAAACTGTGATACCAAAATTTAAACTGTGTAAGCTGATTCGTGACTGACTCCCATTCTATAAATGCCACTATAAATGCCATGACATAACAAGTCAGATTTATGTCAATTCAGAGAACATACCAAAATAGATCGGTAGGACTTAAGTAAAACGTAAATCCTGTATCAAAGGATCTGCTTCTTCGTCTTCCACGATCATTTTCATCACTGTAACCAAGAATGCCAGTGTCACTGCCTTTGCCATCAAAGAAAGCTACTAATAGATACTTGCTATGGAACAAAAATTGCAATTTCAAGTGTAAGAGTCAAAAAAAATACCGACTACTTGAAAGAATAGCAATTATTGTGGTATAAACAATCACTATTGAAGCAATTAGAGCTGTCCCAAAAGAAACCCTGATGACATACTCAGCTGCAGCCTGTTATGGATACAAAGTAGCACAGGCCTAAGTACACGTTATATGATTAGTAATCTTTCTATTCCTAAATATCAATTCTGAACACAAAAGGGTTCCATACCTTTCCCTTCTCAAATAAAGGTTCAAATTTTAGCCTTAATGACTTTGCAGCAAGCTTTGAGCGATAATCCTTTGGAAAAACATAAAGCACATCACCTTCATCCGAAACCTGTTGAGACCATCTTGAAAACAATTGCACTCATGAAATCAAGAACTTCAAATTGATACACATAAAAGTAACAACCAATTAACAAGCTTCTCCCAAATTCTAGATTCACCAAAAAAAAATTGCAATAAGAAAAATCAATACTTTCAAACTGAGACTCCTGCTTTCAACTTAATTTCACAATCTTGAGCTTCACTCTAATACTGTTCGTTTTCTGTATAGTTTCCAAAGTGTCTAGTACAATCTGCCACAGAATCTAATCATCAACAAAGAAAGGCAACAGCTGCTTACCCAGTACATCAATTACGTCATTCTACACTAAAACTACATAAACCCACCAGACAATCAACCACCCCTGTAGTTCTACAACTATTAAGCCTATCCAATAACATTTGCATATAAGCACATGCTTCATATGTACACATGAAAATGTACATCTTCTACATACTAACCTCAACCCGGTCCCGAGAATCAATAGCTCGTTCTAGAAATAATCAAGCATTCAACAAATTCTTGCTTCAATTTTTCTTATTAACTTTTGACTCCACAAAAAATCATATCACTAAGAGTTGTTTAACTTCAATCCATATGTTACTTGGAAATTTTCTACAATGTCGTTTGTCTAATCCAATGCCATCGCTTCTCTTTCACAAGTGGGTGATCACAACAGTTGCAACTTCAACTTGCTTGAAAAAGTTGCGACTAAGGTTACATTTTTTGCAACATTTTGGACCGGAATATCGCAAAGTTTCTTGAGCGAGAATTGTAAAAGCTCGCTTGCAAAAGAATCGCAATGCCATCAAAAACACGAGCAGTCAAAACCCTAACTAACTCTTAAAGCAACTGCCTTTCTCATTGCTTGAGAAAAAAGAAATAAAAGAGAATGTTTTTTTTGATACCTCTAAAAACCCATCAGTATCAGAAGCGAGAGCTTGAAGGGCCTTTTGAGCTTCATTCAACTTAAGCCCAGCTCGACTGGCAACATCACCAATAGTAACCCTACCACCACACGCATCAACAGCTTCCATGGCACGGTTTCTGACATCAGAAGGTAACTTATCAGTCTCCACAACACTTCCAGGCCTAATTCCCATGGTTTTTGTAACATCAGCGGTTGCTTTGACAGAAAATCCAATGGGGGTCTTAGGGCTTGGAGATTTGAAGGAAAGTTTATGGAGTGTTTGGGTTTTGAGGAGCAAGGAATCAGGTGGTTTGAGACGGACAGGTGGTATTGCAGTGAAAATTGAAGGGGAATATGAAAGGGGGGTGGATATTGAAGCCATTTTTGTGCGGAAATGAGAGTGCCTCTTTTTGTGCTGTAAAGGGGAGGTGTTGGAGTGTGAGGCTGTGTGGTGTGCTGCGAGGGAGAGAGGAGACGATGATGTTGTTTTTTCCTTTTCTTTTCTTTTTTTTTAATTGATCAGGATAAAGATATGGTCAAACCTCATGTTAGTCTCCGAACTATAACTCAAATTTTAACCGAGTACTAAGAGAAATTTGGTCTCATGCAAGATTAAAAAAAAAAATAGTATTAATTCAATGATTTCAATCTTCAATTTTCCTAACAAAACAGTGTTGTTTAATGGAGATGGACAATCAAACATGAGATTCAATTGAATATTTTCTGAACTTTTAATGATTGAATAGAGAAAAAATATGTTTCAGGACTCATCCAAGAATACTTGTCTAGTTGGGATGGCTTAATTAAAATTTAGCCAAAAATATTCTTATGAAGATATTTTTTATGTACGAAAAGTGAAAAATTAAATGCATTTAAATATATTTTATTTGTTTATCCAAGACCAAACCAAAAATCTTTTACCTGGGCTGGATTTAGGTAGTTATGGACCTTACAATTCAAGTTATTAAGCTTACAACTCTCTTTTAGGCTCAGGTACGCACACCCTAATTCAGCGGGTGATCAAAAGAAAAAAGCTTGGCCTCTTCTTGTCGCACAAACTGAGCTAAGGCAGTTCTGTCTTCGCAGTTTCTTTAGCAAAAACAACAATGGCCGGTAGCAGCAGCAGCCTACATTCCTCTGCTTCATCCTCCCACAAGCTTCTTGCTTCAAGAAAGGTCTTTAGCTCTTCATTATTTCATGGTTTTCAAAGGCATTGCAGATACAGATTCATTGCATCCTTCCCTTCTTCGCATGCCACCTCTAGTATGCTCTTCTTTTGTTTCCACTCTTTTTTTATATCTCGTTATTCTGCTACGGTTATACTTTCGCTAAGATTTATTCCTTTGTCACTAGTTCTAACTTGAAATTCCTGATCTTTTTGTTCTTGCAGGATCTTTTTCTTGCTTGTCTATAAAATGTGCTGTACGTTTTCGACCTTGCATCGATATACACAAGGTACTTGATTCAATATGTTGTTGATACGGGTCCCCACCAGTTGTAATTCTCATCATGGTTCTAACAGCCATCTTCACAATTATTGGATTTTCTTACCTTTCTTTCGTTGTTTAATCCTGTAAGATTTACCAATTTGAATGCTTTTAGAAATTGTTTAAAAGTGTGTAAACTGTGACAGATAAGTTTACGAGTGAGAGTGATTTGATTGCTATTTTAAGTACCCTTTTTGAATTTATACGTCAATTGTCCAATTGGTGATTTGGTTGCTTGTGTTTTAACAAATAGAATCAAGGAGTTGCATTTTAGCAACATTCAGTTTTTATTGGCTATTCTATTCTTGAAGTGAATTTTGAAATTGGGTTCTTAATCTCAATTGTCGCCCTACTTTTGTGTTGGGTTGTCCTCGAGTGAAAATGGGTTTAGGTTTGTGTTTAAATTATGATTTGTTTTTCAGGGTAAAGTGAAACAAATTGTTGGGTCTACCCTCCAGGATTTGGAGGACGATGGTTCAGCTCTTGTGACAAATTTTGAATCAGATAAGACTGCAGCAGAGTTTGCAAATTTGTATAAAGAAGATGGGCTCATGGGTGGCCATGTGATTATGCTTGGAGCTGATGATTTAAGCAAAGCCACAGCCATTGAAGCCTTGCGTGCCTATCCTGGTAGATCTATGTGTTTTCTGTCTCTGGTGGATTGGATTTGTTCTCTACTGTTTGAGATGTTAGCTTTTGCCATTTCTGTGGTTCTTTCAGAAAATGATTCCAGCAAAATACAATTTTACCTATCCCGCAAATAATTCATTGCGGTTGATGGTAGCCTATGGTTTGTGTAACTTCTTCTCTATTTAAGGATACACCCTTACATAGAACAAAGATGATTTTATTTGGTCTGTTCTGTTGTTTACTTGTATTTGTGTTGGCTGAAAAAAAATGAGCTCTGTTTGCCGAAGATATTCTGGATCTACTGGCACAATTGGGGAAATTTGCAATTAAGGTGCTGTTTTATATGTAACATGTGAGAGTGCTAATTTCCTCAAACACAGAAAAAAAAAAGATCATGTTATAATTTATACTGAGATTTTCAAATGCCGTCAACTGTATAATGAATATGGTCTTTTACTTCTGTATAGTTGATGGGATTTTTAAAACTTACAGATTTTTCCTCTGCTGAACTTACTGCGAGGATTCAAAAAATCTAGGCGGCTTGCAAGTTGGAGGTGGTATCAATGTAAACAATGCTTTGAGCTACATAGAAGAAGGAGCCAGCCATGTTATTGTTACTTCAGTATGTTAAGAACTTTTTTTCTCTCTTTTTACATTCAATTGCATCATGTTATGCTTTCTTTTTTAAAAAAAGTTGGCTCTGATAGTTTTATAGAATTTTCAGTCTAATTCCTTTGTTTGCCATGCTTTATTTTCTCTGGTATATTTGTAGTTCCTGCTACTAGGACGCATATATTTATATTTAACACAGGGTGAGAAGAAGAAAACAGTATAAAAGAGCAATCTCAGCAGAATAAAGTCTAAAAGATGGAATAAAATTGAAGCTGCAATGAGATAAAAGGTTTAGGGTTCACCAAGAAACCTCAAAAATCTTAATAGATTGATGAATAACAAAGGATGTTTATTAAAATAACCCTAGCAACCTGTTTATACTAGTTAAAGCCCTAGTCTTAGTCACCATGTAAAACAACTTAACCTCCATGGAAATACTATAAAATGTCAAATGCTAATCACATGACACATATAAATAATTAAATAACCCAAATATCAGAAATAAAATAAAATGAAATCTATAGAAAGTCCTTGCATCAATAATGCTCTTTATTAGGAAGTGCTCCTAGGAGCGTAAAGTCCATGTGATAGTGGTAAATATTTTGAGTATTGTGTTTTAATGTGCTTAGAACAGGGTCACGTTAAGTACCCTTGAAGAAAGTATCCCTGGAAATCCCTTATTTTCATTTATCATCCTTTTGTTAATTTTCTTATTACATTTTTCTTTAAATAGCTTTTTTGTGTTTCTCTCACAGTATGTCTTTAACAATGGTCAAATGGACCTAGAAAGGCTGAAAGACCTTGTTCGTGTTGTTGGAAAGCAGAAGCTTGTTTTAGACCTTAGCTGCAGAAAAAAGGTAAGAAATCAATTGTCACACATTTCTCTCTTGTTGTAAGCATTGACTATGACTTAGAGATATCCAATTCGAATTGGGAGTTGTGTGTGAACATTTGAAATTTCTACAACTTAATTTTTAATTACTGCTGGTATTTTATGTTTTATATAGTTGTGCTGATGGCATGTCTCAAGTATTGTAGCCTAAACAATTTATCTTTAAAGACATAGTGCCATCTCCGTTCACAAATTAAAAGGTACTTTATTTTCAACAACTTCTTGTAATGACCTTCTATGTGCTGTCTCTGATGTGCAGGAAGGTAGATATGCAATTGTCACTGATAGATGGCAGAAGTTCAGTGATGTATATCTTGATGAGAAAGTATTAGAATTTCTTGCAAACTATGCTGATGAGTTTTTGGTTCATGGTGTTGATGTTGAAGGCAAAAGGTAAGTTTTGAGTGTTGCGTCGTTGCCTTAAGTGCTCTACTTTCATTTCTCCTGTAAGTTTTATCATCTAGTTTATGTTAGATATATAAATAGTGGCAGATAATGATCGTGACTCAATTTAGGAGATATTTACTTTTCATCAACCTTATCTTTTCTTCTCCCAAAACCTGTCACTGCATGGTTTCTGCTTGCTTTTTTGTGCTTTCCATTGTGAGTAATATGATCGTTCTATTACATATCTCTGAATTCAGCGCTATGAGTTCTTGTTGGAAGACTGGTCTCTGATTGATCTGCTGCTTCTTTTGGTAATGAATTCATGATTTCGGTAATACATCAAAGCTACATATCATACAACACTTTGGAATTATTGAAGTAATCAGTAAAGCCTGGAGCAGATTTAATGTGTTCAGGAAGCAGGAAAGAAATGTGTTCAATCAGTTACTATATACCCTACAATAGCGATGCTTTTAATGTGGAATCTAAAACCTCTTCTTCTGAAACTTCTTCAACTCTCTGGGGCTTTTTCTTTTTCACTGGAGAACTAAACCATTTCAGAACATTGATGCTATTCTGCTCTCTAATTTTAGGCACAACATGATAGTATCTTCTTTCCAGGATTTTCTTAAAAAAAAAAAAAGTTAATCCTATAAAACTCCTTTTCGTTATATTTACACCACATGCACCAAACTACTACTTATTGCAGGTTGGGAATTGATGAAGAGCTCGTGGCATTGCTTGGCAGGCACTCACCAGTAAGTGACTTAGGAGTATCATTTTCTTATGGACATGAAACTGACCCTTCTTACTGAATCCACGATTAACAGCTTCTAACTGGAACACTAGCTTTTTGTAATGGAACAAGACACAGCAGATCACTAGGCATTTATATGTGCCTGTCTTTATGCACTGTTTTAATGTATGGATTGCTAATGGTTTCTGTTTGGGTGTGTCAGATTCCTGTGACTTATGCTGGCGGTGTGACAGTAATGAATGATTTAGAGAGAATAAAGGTGGCAGGGGACAGGCGCGTGGACGTTACTGTGGGCAGTGCTCTTGATATATTTGGGGGTAACTTGCCATACAAAGATGTTGTGTCTTGGCATACGCAGCAGGAGACTTTGATGGTTTAGTTCCTTCTAATTGTTGTGTTTTGTATGATCCCACACTTAAAGTTCAAGTTTCATTTAGTTTTTGAAGTTTCTCAGATCTTTATAGATGATGCATGTAGACTGCAAAGGATTCCTAGTTGTTTCTTGTTTTTTTCTGCATTTTGTTTTGGCAACCTCATATGATCTGGGTTTAAGATGACTTTCGAAGTTGGGATTCTGGTGTGGGTTATAACTTATAACAATCAAGAGATAAAAAGAAGATGAAACACCACAGCTAAAGAAAGGAGACAACAAAACAGAGAAGCTTAGCTCAACTCAACATAATATAAACTAAGGAAAAGTGACTCTCAAAATAACTTGTAAAACACAGGAATTAAATTAAATATTAATAGAAGTTTTCCAAGACTACCAGAAAGTTTTCAAGACAGCTACTTTTTAGGAAAACATGATGGAATACTATATGTTCCGGGTGGAAAAGAACTTATCTAGGAGTTAGGATCATGTTTACCATAATAGGCTGATAAATCTCGAATATTGAAAGTAGAATGAGTCTAGATATTTGAAGGAAGCTTAATTTTGTAGACATTGTGATTAATCTTCTCTGGTATTTGGCATAGACTGATTTTCTTTTCCTTGAGCTTGTTGTGAGAACCAACATGAAGTCTTTCCTTTCCAAATAAACCCAAACAAGATCTCCTTTATTAAAAAGCTTGATGGACATTTGTAGCCTCTTGGTATTTGAACCTTATAACGTCTTCTTGAATTCATATCGAAGTAGACTTAGCTTTCTTTTTGGACACAGGAGAACTTTGAACAGTTGCTAGATATAGTTAATGCCTAGACACCATCCCATAAATGGTTTGAAATGGACTCTTCATAGTAGAACGATTCACAATTGAACTATAAGCAAATTGAGCTTGGGTAAGCACCAAATGCCATTGTTTAGGCCTTTCAGAAGCAAAACTTTGAAGTTTGTTTCTAGAATTTGATTCATTACGTCAGTTTGCCGATCAGTTGAAAATGATAAGTATTGCTATAAAGCAAACTAGTCACAATTCATTTTCACAAATGCCTCCAAAATTGAATCAGAAAATTAGTGTCACGATCAAAAGTAAAAGAAATCGGAAAAGCATGAAATTTCACTAGACCACTGAAACTAAAGATCAGAAACATAGAACCATCTATAGTCTTTTCACAAGTAATGAAATGTTTCATTTTAGAATAATTATCAACAGCAACAAAGATAGAATCGAAACCCCTTTGACTTTGGCAAACCAATCACAAAATTCATACTTACATCTTTCTTATGAGCTTTCAGAATTTCAAATGAGTATAAGCTGATATTTTGAGCTTGACCCTTGCAAGTTTGGCAAATTATGCACTCTTTCATAAAACGAGTGACATCATGATAGATAGCTTGCTAAATACAGATCTTTAACAAGAAGTACAAACTTGTTCGATCCAAAATGTCCACTTAAATCTCTTAAGTGAAGTTCTTTGACGATGTATTCTTAAAAGAACATTTTGGAAGGCATGTGTAAGATCCATTGAATAAAAAGTCATATCGAAGCATATACCCTTCGTAATTACCTTCCTTGCAAGTCTCCACACATTAAAAAAATCCCCATCATCTTTGTACAAGTCTCGGATAGAATTAAAGCCTTCAAGTTGAACACTCATTGTGTTTAGAAGTGTAACGTCAAATAATTTCTTAACGTTATAAACTTCCTTGAGCCTTGAACTCAAGAAAATATGGTAATGTTTTTTGTTTGATTGAGTTTCTCTTAAATATTATTTAAATATTAATATCATGTTATCAACAACACATCAACACATTGATGTGTCCATCGTAATTATAATATACCCAACTATTTTGGATTTTATCCAATCCCGACATATAACAACATTATATTAGTCTAATCTTACCATTTTAATATTTTGTATTTGTTTGATGCATACACAATATAATAATTAAATATGTTAAGCAATACAATCCAATTCATGAAAAATACAAAAGGGCAAAGTCATGATATATTATAGCCTAGTAAATAAACTCTAACAACAACATTATAAATATCATAAATTTTAAATTTGTTTGCATATTAAAATAAATCCTTTTACACTCTTGAGCCCTTTATATCTTAAATATCTTGACCACGGTATGATAATTAATTTTCCTGCAAGGAATTGGTGTGTGTGTGTCTATATATATATATATATATATATATATATATATATATATATATATATATATATATATATATATATATATATATATATATATATACCTCTTTATTTTTTAACTCAATACATAATTAAAATCACATTATTCATAAATAATACAAATTATCAACTAGCTCCTTAAATTACCCATTTTACTTAAAGGTGTTTTCATGTATTGTCATAAACTTTCCACATCAGTTCATGCTTACATTTCATTTTCTTTACTTGTTATTCAAGGTCTTATTTGACTCGATAAGCAATATCTTACCTCATTAGATAACTACACCACATACTTAAAAGTAACATTAATTTTCTTTGAATTATCGAACAATTCAATTCTTTAACTTAATTTTTATGCTATCAATTTGCATGCTTGGCCTCAGGGTACTTTCCTTTTATTTTTATGTCGGTTCAGGTTAATATCCTAATACTCTTAGCTTACCATCACAACGAACTTATTGCCACTAAAAACCACATATCTAGTGCATAGATAATTTCAACCCTAGGTAAATCATTTACTATGGGTTTAAAATATCACAACAAATTCTTCCTCGTGCATTCAACATTAAACCAAAACTCTCCTCGCTCCTTACGTTAGATAATCATTTGGTAGTCATTTTCCATACACAACTCCATCAGTGTTAATAAAACTTTCCTTTCATATAAATAGTCATACAATCTTTTGTTATCATATAATTTTATCATTTAAAACATTTTCTATGATATTTTACACATACACAATAATTTAATTCTTAAAATGTGACAATTACGTACACCTTATCAAAATAATTTTAAAATACGATACACATACACCCTTAGAATTTTTTTATGTACAGTACCCAACAGTCAATGGGTTTTCATTCTTTCATTATTTTGTTATTGACCAAGTCAACTACACTTTCTATTTTTTGTTTTCATACGATATAATTCTTCATCTCCATCCTTCACGGGGATTAGATTTTCATTAATTTATTCTTATTAATTCAATAATCAATATCATAGATGTAAATTTACTATCTTTATTTAACAACGTGTTATACTTAGCCAACATTTAATACCACAAATACAATTCCTTCACAATATGATACAACTATGTCACTACTTAAAGATTTTACAACATTTTACATATACATGATTACAATTTCATATCTCTTTAATACACTCAATCAAAATAATTCAAGTACATCTTACTCACTTATATAATTTTTAGAGCAATAATATATTTATTCTCGTATAACTTGCTCGTCATTTATAATCTCATTGTCTAGGTGATTTTTCCAACACTTCTACAACATAGTTTCACATGACATTAAGCAGATCCTCTAATCTAAAACTTCATTTCAATACCAATACTAAAATATCAGTCACTAGTACCTCGCACTAACGCCTCTAATATCTCACAAATACAAGTCAAATCCATAATATCAATTATCAATGCATCACACTGAAGCCTCTAGTATCCCATGAATACTAGTTAAATCATCAATCACAGTCATCAATGCGGTCATTAGTGCATCACACTATCGCCTCTAGTATCGCACGTATGCTAGTTAGATCATCAATCTCGGTCATCAATGCATCATACCGATGCCTTTAATATCCTATAAATAGTCAAATCATCAATCTCAATCATCAGTACTTCCCATTAACACCTCTGGTATCCCACAAATACTAGTCAAATCCCAAACCTTTTCATTTCACTTTCCATAATTAGTAATAATAAAGTCTATAATTAGACAAATAGAAAATAAATGAATTAAAAAAATTTAAATAATAATCATTAAAGGAGCAAAATTGTTACCATTAGCTCATTACAGAGCACTAGCCCTATCACCGAGTAACTAGTCTCTTTCTTATTTTTTTTCATGGCACATAATACAATTAATATCAATGCATGATACATTTAAAGAATTTTAATATACAAAAAACTTAAGAATATTTCTTAACAAGAAAAGGTGCAAAGCACTCATCTAGAGTTTGTGTTCATGTTGTTGCTCCCTACTACTATTCTGATCTAACAACCTTCTATGTATCAACAGGGTTTAAGTGTGTTTGGTATTGTGGTAGCTGTTGTGATTGTGGTTTGAAAAAAGTTATTTTATAAAAAGTGCTTTTAGTTGAGGTAGATTTGGTATTTATGTATGTTTGATTAAAACTATGGTTGAAATTGAGGTTAAACAAAAAGTAGTTTAATGTGTTTGGTTAATGATGCTTTTGAAATTGAGGTTATAAAATAATTTTAAAAAATATATATTAATATTTATGGTTTTTAATTTAAATATTGTAGATTTAACTATTGTTATTATATCATGAAATAAATAATACTTTATATAAAATATTTTTCATTGTTCCATTAAACTATCTACAATTTCATCACGTATGAAATATATCTGACAAGGACTACAATTTTTTTAGTTTCATAAGCGCGCGACAACATCAGGTAAAATATAATTAGGATCAAAATTGGAATTGCTATTAAATTCTGCAAATGCTACATCATCAAGCGATCTCTGTCTAATTTACGTAGTGTCATTGAATAATGTTAAACACTAGTTTTTCGAATAAAACACAATTAAAAAATTAAAAAATAAAAAATAATTTTTATTTTTTATTTTACTGAGTCGAACCCGATTCAATGCATGTTGAGCTTTGGACCAGACCCGGTCTAGCCGGAACTGGTCCGACCGGAACAGTGTAGCATGAACAATGCGTGAAAAGCACGAATTTCTTGCTTTTCTTTCCCTGCATTTCGGATGCAAAAATAATATGGGACCCATGAATAGTAAATCTTGTTTTCATCTTTACCAAACGACTTAAATATGTGGTTTAATTAAAACGCAGTCACAGCGGCGTAAACAAACAGACTCTTAATCATCATCATCACATCAACCATTATAAGTGTTTCATTCCAATTATTATTTAACTAATATTCTCTAATCAACAACAAAAAAACCCTTAAAATCCCACACGCAATGAACACTTTCTATATTCATATTCATTCTTATAAGTTTAATTGTTAAAACCCTTGATTTCATAACAATTAAAAAAACAAATAAAACAAATAGTAGGTCCTCCCCTCATTACAAGGAGTTTTAGCTTAATAGCCTAACTTAGAGAAATCATAAGTTTCCCTTTTGCTTCTCATTTTGGTAATTTATTTTTAAATACAACTAGTCACATTTTAACATACATCTACACACTCAAAATATAATTCGATAAGCCTATTTTTTTTATTTCTAATTTGGTTTAAACCTTAAAGATGGTTTTCTTGGGTTTCTATTCAAACTTCCTAGTAACTTAGTCATGCAAATACATCTCAAAATTCTCATTTAACAAAATATCATATCAATTCAAGGCAATAATTAAATTTTCCCCTATTTACTTAGTTTTAGTCAATTCTTATTTCAAGAGGAACATAAGTTCCTTTCATAATTTTATGAAATTAGCTTAATGGCCATTCATTAAGCATATGAGACAACACAATTAATCACAAATAACATAATAATTCAAGGCACGACTCAATTCTCCCTCTAATTTTCCTTGTTGGTCAAATTGCCTTGTAAAGAGGTATGGATTTTTTTTTCAAAAATCCTTCTTAATTTCTCATTAGTCATTCATGTTACACTTTACCAAACATATTTCAATCCAAATATCTCAACAATTTAAACAAATAAAACCCTTTTTCTTTTCTTCATCCTAGGCTAAAACTAGTATTCAAAAGAAATATAGGTTCTCTTTTAAACTTTCATACAATTGACATCATACTCAATCTTTAAATACATCACATTATGTTGATCGGTTATGCTTATAAAAGGGATTCAAGTTTTCCTTTCAAATTTCTCACTAATTCCATATTTTTCACCAGTTATTTATGCCCAAGAACATGTTTCTACACAAATATCATCATTCCATACTACCCAACATACAAAAGTCAAAGTTCCATAATGTACATATAACTCACCAAGCTTCAAAACATGTTAGAATCATAACTAATAATTACATGAGTTGTTCTTACCTCCTAACTCACCAAGCTTCAAAACATGTTAAAATCATAACTAATGATGATATGAGTAGTTCTTACTTTCTAATAGTAAGGAATCAAGAAGAAATTTGCAAGAAAACCCAAGTTTTCTTAACGTTATTCACTTTCTCTTTCTAACTTACAATTTTTCTCTTTTCCAAGCTTAGAACCCTTAAAAAACTTGAATCCTCCCTTTCGGTCCTTCTAAAACCTTTGCTTGTCACTTAAACCTAGTTATTTTTGGCATTTCTCTCAATTTAATCTCAAAATGGTCTAAGAAAATGAAGGAGACAAACCTCTCCCTTTACTTCTATTGGACAACCCATTTTATGGTCAAATGTGTTATTTTTTTCTCTCTAATTATAGTTTTACCTTATAATATCTTTATAAAACATACCTGGCCTCTAACCTAATTCTTAAGATGTTGTCAAACTCTAATTGACTTGAAATTTTAACTCAAGATAGGAAAATATATCAAAAGATACCTTGTAAACTTTTAGCTTGATTCAATAATCAGATTGAAAGTTATGTACAATAAAGTAAAGCTGGTTAGTTTATGATTTTTCATCAAAAATTTGAATTTCTTCAGTCCATCCTTGCATAAAATCATATTAGACATTCTTCTTGATCCTTGAGACCATTTTCTTATTCCCATAATATTTTTTTGGAAATAGTAATAAGTTCTCATTAGCATAACCAATCAAAAGGAAGTGTCACAACATTCTCTTTCCGATGGTCTGGCGTGTGTGCACGGTGGTGTAGTGATTAGGCTCCGATAGAAATTTTTATTTTCCTCTCTATTTCTCTCTTTTCACCTCGAGTTTCATGCTAACCTTTCCAAAAATTAAATGCATCATGTTAATTTGTATTTGTATCGATTTTGGACTTTATTCTTTTGATTGCTATTTGTTTTGCTTTTAATGCTTTTTAGGTTGATTTCTTTTTTAATTTCATCTCTTGATATTTTATTTTATTTTATTTTATTTTTATATCCAATTTAGTCCCTTTTTTGTTTTTTATTATTTTATTGATTTATGGTTTTTTTTTCAATTTTGTACCTCAATATTTTATTTCATTTAGTTTTTGTATCCAATTTGGTCCTCATTTTTTTGTTGCTATTTTTTTTTATCATTTTATTGATTTATTTTATTTTTCAATTTAGTCTTTCATTATTTTATTTCATTCAGTTTTTATATTAAATCTGGTCATCATTCATTTAATTGCTATTTGTTTTGTTTTTTAATTTTGGATGATTAGGAATTTTGCTTTATGATTTTTTCAAGTTTGCCCTCTATGGGGTAATTCTGATCTCATTATTTAAGTCACGGGTTTCAAAAATTAGCTTGGTTTAACTTCGCTCTTTTTTAGGTCCTCTTTTTAAAATTAGTTTTTTTTTTCAATTTCATCTTTTGACATTAAGTTATTGGGCCTTGAGTTTCATGATTTTTTATGCTTTTTTTTGTGAGGTTATCCTGATCTCATATCTTAGGTCGTGGGTTAGTCAAGATAATACAGGTTGACTCTAGGTTTCTTTATGTTTTTTAATTCATTGTTTTCAATTTTTCCTTTCATCATTTAGTTTGTTTAAGAGTTGACCTCCATTGTTATATTTATTTTTTCTATACAGGGTTATCCCGGTTTCATGAATGAGCCTCAAATTTAGCATTATAACTTGAGTAGGGTTTTTTTTTTATATTTTTTTCAATTCAACCTTCAACGTTTGATTTGCTAATAATTGAGCTTATATGTATTTTTATTATTCTCTTTGTAACTTTATCTTATTCTCATTCAATTTTTATTTTATTATCAAATAAGATCGTTGAGACCTTTTAAGAATATTTAAAGGGTATCTTTTTATAATATTGAAAGGAGTTTATTTTTGGCAAGATGTCATTTTTTCAATTAATCATTGACCTTTTTTATTTTATTTTTATTTTTATTTTTATTAATTTTTAAATTATATTATTAAATTAACTGAGATTATTAAACCTATTTGAATCAATAACCTGGGTCCTAATTTTTTATTACTCCTTTAAAAACGCTATCATTATTTAGGCTTTTTTATGTTAAGAGAAATTCTACACATCCCACGGTAGGTTGTGAGCCACCTATCTAGTTTGCAATTAAAGCTAGTACAATGATAAGTCCTAAGTAACCAAGAAAAATTAGAGTAACAAAAAAAAATAGTTGATACCTTCCCATACCATTTAAATTGATTTCATTTCTTAAATAATTATATTATAAATGGATGTTTAGATGGACCTTATTTAAATGGTTTTTTATTAATTTTATTTTACAAGAAATATGAGTTGTGACTGCAATATCTTTTTGCTAAATATTGCTTGACCTCATAAAATAAAGTGAGAAATAAACATAAAATTCAGCTTTCTCAGTGCAAAATGCAATAATATAATTCTAAACACATTATAATATAAATTTATTTTCTAATAAACTTGAGAGTCATATGTCTAGCTTGTCCCTTTTAAAACGTGCCAAAACATTGTATATATGCAATTTTATATATTTTTTATTATCAAGGTTTTTCTTCCTTGTTTTAGAAATTAAATTTCTTGATTTTCATGAAAAAAATTGAACTAAAAATTATTGGCACTTGGATGAGATTGAATTTGCACTTGGTAATAAAGAAGACATAATTAAGCATTTATGTTAAAATATTCAATATAAAACGTTAAATTTTCTATAAAATGATTTTGTTTTTTATATTGGATAAAAAATATTGACAAAAAGTCTTTAAAATACATGAAAGTTCTTAAATGAAAATTTTAAAAGTAAAATTGATATAAGAAATTGTTTAGAGATACACTGAAACTAACTATATAATTAATTAGATTGTATTTTTAAAATTTTAAGGTTTGTCCATAAAAGAAATTCACAGGAAGGCATACCTTCCTTGAGTGTACTGATACGCTAGTTTAATTAAATTATTTAGATTTCTTTATACATTTTAGTATAAAAAGTAACTAGATATCTGTTGTATTTTGTCCAAATCCGTATATTACTTGGCTTTTCTACCGCCTGAATATTTTCTGCTCACAAAAAAGTTTTTTTTTTTTTTTTAACTATCCTTTCCTGTTTACATAAACTCTTACAAACCCTTAAAAAATAAATAAAGTCTAAGCAATTATTATAGGGATCAATTACTACACGGATTAATGAGAAAGGCTACGAGGTCTTGATTTTATTAGCTATTTGACTCCGACTTAACTGGGTTCAAAAAAAAATTCAAAAAAAGTTTCTTAAAGGGTCGCATGCTTTTTAATACTTAAAAAAAAAAAGCAGCGCGTTATCTACATGTCTATTAAAAATTAAAAAAAAATCAGGTTTATTGTTTTAGACAAGTTGAAAAAAATAAAAATATATTATATAAACTTTTCTCGTTAAAAGGAATTCATTAACATTAAAACCATCTATTTTTATGGCTGAAATCGATCTTAACCAAGATTTTTTTTCTCTATTACTAGAATCCAACAAATTTCTCTCTTTTCTTTAAAATTAGAGATCAAAATATAAAAAAATAAAGTTTTAAATCAAAATTAAATGTCATAATTTGTTAGGTATTGAAAATTTATAATTTGAAAAGTTGGAGAACCAAACTATATATTTAGTCTCATAGAAAAACCATCTTTTTTTAATCTTGTTTTTTATCTTAGTCTTTTATTTTTAAATCTTGTTCTTTTTTAATTAATATGTTTTAATTGATTATTAATTTAGATCGGTATAATAAAAAATATTAAAAAAAAAAAGACAAATCGGAAATCCCCTTAACGAGAAAATTAGCCTGTCTTCTAGAATATTTCTTAATGTATTAGAAAATTAACATGGAGACGTCCGATGGACCAATGAAGAGTCTGTACAGGGAGTGAAGCCCAAAATAGCGTACATGAGCAAAGGTGACCTTTACATAGCCATGGCTAGTCTTTTTCCGACCTTCAAGATTTAATTATTGTGTTTGAAAACGTGATCGTAATTATATTTTTTAAAAAAATTAAAAATTTTTATTAAATTTATTTTTATATTTTTAAATTATTTTAATATGTTGATTTTAAAAATAATTTTAAAAATAAAAAATATTATTTTAATATATTTTTAAATAAAAAACACTTTAAATTATAATAATTAATACTAACCCTAAACAAAAAGGATTTAACAGCACGAAACACGACCTCTCCTGCTGCTGCAACTAGTGGTTCGGAATCTTTTACGTAGAAGAAGCAAACAAATTGGGGGATATGTCAACTTTTCTATTTTTAATAAGGATATAATGACTGTTAATAAACCCTATCAACTTGTTTATTTTTATTAAGGATATAGTTACTGTTATTAAACCCTACAAGTTAAACCAGAACTTGGCTTGGTTTAAGTTTTTAAAAAAATAATGGTAATTAATCCGGTTAAATTTGTGTAATCTAGTGATCAGTTATCTAATATATCCGGTTAAAAACTGATTTAATTTTTATAAAAGAATTAAAATATATTTTTGATTTTTAAAAAAAATTAAAATAAAATTATTTTAATAAATACGAGTTAACTGCTCAACTAATGACTTATATCATAAACCGAATCAGGTGTAATAACTTGTATACAACAAGTTATGGTTTAATTTTATGGTTTGAGCACTTCTACTAGTAATTGGTAATAAATAATGAAGATCTTGTAATTTGTTGAAGTTCTTGGTAACGATGGTGTTTCCTCTATATGATGACAACATTCAAAACATGCCCAGGTTAATTCGAGGGCAGCAAATATATAAGCTAATCTGTCTTTCCCGGTGACCTTAGGAAAGTCTAAGGAACCGGTGGTAAACATCCGGTCACAAGCAACGATTGGGCTTGTAAAATTTTCCGATCGATCCTTCACTGAATAGCAATTATGTTGCTTTGATTTGGATTTTCCACTAATATTTCATTCCATTAAGTTGTTTTGAATTTCATTCCAAAAATAAAATAAAAAAGAAAAAAAAATTGCTTCCATCATGATATACATTTACATGTACATATATATGAAGTTGTTTTTATCGTTATCATACAACGAAAAACTATTCAGTACATCGGAAATTGCACTCCTATATATCTCTGACAAAAACATGAAAATCCTATATATTTTTATAAAATAATGAAATACAATTACTGATGTACACAGTAATTTCTTATAAAACAATAAAAAGAAATTAAATTATTAGCATCCGTCAAATAACACATCTTATATATATATATATATATATATATATATATTAATTATATCCTTAATTAAACAAAGAAACAAGGCGAAATCATGGATATGTATATATATAATCCAAAACCCCATTAATTTTGTCGAGTAGCAATATAGTTAGCAAAATGGTATAATGGGGCAGCCTTGACATGATCGAAGAAAGCAAGACCTTGATTGGCTTCATCGACCAATTGGGCAGCAAATTTCTTGGCCTCGTCTATGCCCATCAGCTTGGGGTAGGTCGCCTTGTCACTCGCCAGATCCTTTCCGGCTGTCTTCCCCAGTTCCTCTGAGGACTTGGTCACATCCAGTATATCATCCACCACCTGAAACAGCAACCCGATAGACCTAGCATATTTCCTAAGTCTTTCGACACTTGTGGCATCTGCACCTCCCATTATCGCCCCACAAACAACCGCTGCCTCTAAGAGCTTTGCTGTTTTATGGACATGAATATACTCCAATGTGCTCAAACTCACTTCTTTACCTTCACTGTCAATGTCCACAATCTGACCTGCCACAAGACCTTTTGATCCAACTGTTGATCCAAGCTCAGCAATGGCTTGGACCACACGGTCCGATGAAACATTCTTGGTGTTCCTAGCTACGTGCTCAAAGGCAAGTGATAGGAGTGCATCGCCAGCAAGAACTGCAGTATCTTCGCCGAATATTTTATGACTTGTGGGCTTACCTCGTCGGAGATCATCGTTGTCCATACAGGGAAGATCATCATGGATTAATGACATGGTGTGGATCATCTCCAGTGCACAAGCCGCTGGCATTGCTAACCCCTCATCTCCTCCCACTAATTCACACGAAGCAATGCATAAAATTGGACGTACACGCTTTCCACCCGCGAGCAGAGAATATCTCATGGCTTCATTGATTTTCTGGGGATGTTGCAAGGGCACTGCCTCATCTAGTGCTTTGTTCACTTGATTTGTCTTGTTGATCATGTACTCCTTAAATTCGAATGCTGGTAAAGGGACCTTCTGTGACTTGTTGCCCACTTCTTGGGATTGAAATGACTGTTTGAAAGATGGGCTTGCAACATAGGTGGCTTGAATTTTCAAGGGCACAAATTTGAGGCGGCCTAATGGGGTTCTTGGCTGGTTGTTTATAAGGCCATTGATGGGTTTTTTGAGGAGAAGCGAATTGTCATAGAAAGAGATTGTTGAAGAGAAGGCCATGACTAAGATGTGATTTTGGGAGAAGGTCAGAGGGACTATTAATGAGATAGGTTCTCAAGAGGGTTGTTGATGATGAGTGCTGTATTTACATGGTAGAAGATGACTGGAAAAGATGCTGATTTAGCATGGCTTATAAGTAATGATTATTCCTTTTTACATGGCTTTGGACCCGTGTGACTCTTGGCTTCATTCGCATGCTCCTAAAGGCATCAAAAGGTTTGGTTTTAATTTTTTTATTATTGAGATTTGAAATTTTATTATATTTAAAATATGATTGATGATTATTTGCTTATGCTTTAAGGGGAAGGCTGTAAAAAAATATCTTTTTTATGAATATATTAGTTAAGATATCATAATTTCAACAGAATGATCTAGTAATGAAGAAAGCATTTTCATTTCCTTTTCTTGATATCCTCTCCTAATTTTTGAAGAAAATTTTTTTATTTAAAATTAAATTTTTTATGTTTTTAAATTGTTTTGATATACTAGTATTTAAAATAATTTTAAAAAAATAAAAAAATATATTATTTTAATATATTTCTTAGCAAATCGCTACATGCTCTTAAATATTTTTTAAATCTGAAAACTAGAATCTAAGAAAAACTGTAAATTATTCTAAATACACTGAAGATGCAATGTAGTTATTTAAAAGTGTGGTTGTGATTGTTTTTCAAAGCATTTTTTACTTAGAAATACATCAAAATAATATTTTTTTATTTTAAAAAAATTATTTTTAACACCAGCGCGTCAAAATAATTTAAAAACACCAAAAAAATATTAATTTGAAATAAATAAAAAATTAAAAAATTTTAAATTTTTTTAAAAATATTTTTGAAACGTAAAAATAAACAACATCTTAGTCTTAATAGACACGAAGAACTATAATACATTAATTAGAATTTTATTATCAGTAAAATCCAAAAAAAAAAAAAAAACTGTTCATTTATTTAGGAGGCTGTCAACATCTCTCCTACATTTAAAACGTATCAAAATTGTTTTTTTCTTTCTATGAATTATTGCACGGAGAAAGAGAGAAAAAACATGTAAATGCAGACAATTGCTAAGTGAAGGAACCATGCATGTGCACTGCATTCTTCTTCTTTTAAACGGGATACACTCACTTACTTTGACACCACAATAATTTGGATTGCAAATTATCAAGTTTCTGTTTTTTTTTCTTTCTTCATGAGTTGACTTGTTTTCCTGCTTAAGAAATTTATTGATTTCTTTCTATTTTAATAAGATTTTTAAATTATTATGCAGAGTAGTATACCAAATAACTTGCCAGCATGTTAATAATTAGTAACATACTAGACACTTTGCTTGCACCGTACTGAACGCAAGATCAATTTTCTAAAATCCTAAAAAATAATATTAAAATGTCATAAAACCAAAGAATCTGATAATGATGTATATTAGATGAAATATTGTAGTCTCGATACTGAAACAATATTCAACTAAAAAAAATAACTCTAAGTAAATGTAAATTGATAGCATATACTATGTTGCATGTTGATATTTTTTTTAATATAAAAAAAGATATTTAGATAATGATAGTATTTTTAAAAAAGAAGAGAAATTTAAGACCTAAGTTATTAATCTAACTGCATCCAATAAGTCTGGTTAATTTAATATATAATACAAATCTAAGGATGGTCAGTCTTGACCATCGTAACTCACCACAAATTTTGTTTGAATATGACTCAACGGTTTACTTATTGTATATATACTCATTATTGTTTTGAAATTTTATATATATATTAAAATATTAAATTGATATTTTTTTAGCAATAACAAAAAAAACTAAGATAAAAATGAAAAAAAAAACATCGGTGTCCAATTAAAGAAATCTTCCCTTTAAGGTTAATTAAATTTTACCAAATTGTGTTATGAAAAGAAAAAATCCAAACATGCTCTTAATACTAGTTGATAGAGTTTTTCTTTTAATAACAGTTTTTCTTTTAATAACATTAATAATGTTATTCTACTGTAAGAAAAACAGAGAGAACAAGTTGTCACCGATTATTTTCATAATAATCATTCAACCGAAAATACTGATTTACCCCCAATAAACAAATGAGTTCTCACATTATTTTGATTAATAATGTTTTTTTTTATTTTTAACGTGGCTTTTCAAATTAACTTGTATGTACCTTAATTAATTTTATATATTTTAAAATTAATAATCATATAAATCTTTAAAAATTCTAATCCATAATATTCTCTCTTATGTTGCAATGCTTTTGTCGTATGAATTAGTTTATGCTAATCTTTAACTCTATTGTAAGAACATAAAAATTGATAATTATACTGATAGGAGGAGTTATCTAAGTAAAAATGATTATATGAAATTTAATTTTAATTAATTTAATTTTAAATTTATTTTTAATAAAAAAACAAGTTAACATATCACTAAATTGATCCAGTAAAACATACTGGATTTAATAATACCCGTAAAAAAAACAAGAAAAAAAGCAGGATCTTTTGATTATTGGGACATGAACAAAATCGAAAGATACTGATTTTGTATAGGACAACCAAATCCACTTGGATGTGAAATTTTACCACAGATTTTTATCATTGTGGTAAAAATATTATTGGTTAAAAAATTGAATTTAAATTTTATTTAAAATTATTTTTTAATATATTTAAATTATTTTGATGTGATGATATTAAAAAATAATTATTTTTTAAAAAATATTTTAATATATTTTTAATTAAAAAATTCTTTAAAAAACAACCATTTACAACACTAATAAACATGCTGTACATGAGAATATTCAATCGGTAATTTCTTCTCTTTCCCATAATGATTATAAATTGAAATGCATTTGAGATTAGAAGTGATTTATTCATTGAATGTACTGAAACAATTATGTTATTAAAAGAAAAGGGAAAACGTATCATATCTTCAAAGCGGATTTTTTTTTCCAAGCTTTTTTCCTTATGTCATTTCAAAAAAACAAAATTAACAAGAAATAATTAAAGTTGACAAAATGGATGGATAGGTTATAGATATCTTCTTTTTTTTATATTAATATAGGTGTTCGAGCCAACTTGTGTGTATTTTCATTAATTTCACGAGCTCTAAAATTAACATTCATATAAACCTTTAATAATTATAAAATTTATAAAACTTAAATTAATAAATTATTTTTAGAAACAAACTTAAAACATAACTAACTGAACTACACCAGAGGATTATTTTTTTTATCCTTTGGAAACGTGTACAGCAATACAAGTGCCTTTTTTTTTTATCTTGTTTCCAGGTTTCAACTGTTTAATATTTTTTTTATTTTTTAAATTCTAATAAATCCCATAAGTTTTAATGTCGTATAAAAAAGAAATTAAAAACTCACTTAGACGTAAAGTCTCTTAGTTCGATTTTACTAACTCATATATTAATTTTAGAAAATTAACTTCATGGTTAAAAAGATTTGGTTCTTCCCTTGACTTCTTAAATTTAAACACTGAAGAGAATTCAGGGTGAATTGCCCTGGTTGTTTTATGATTTTTTTTTTACTTTACAACTAAATTTATAAATATTACACTTTCTAATATATTTTAAAAATTAACACAAAAAAATAAATATAAAAAATAATTATTACCACAAAACTTATAATATCTCCCTTCCCTTCGTGCTAAGCTTCTCTCCTCTCTTTCCTCTCGCAGTCAACAATCACAGATTCTCTCTTCAGAAATTATTTCGATAGTCAAAGTCAACCAATCTCATCATAGTATAAATCCATTTTACGAGGGAGTTGCACGACATGGAAAATGCCTAATAAACTCTAACCGCTTCTGGTAAAAAGGGGCTCCTAAAATGCTGCTATACTGAAGGACCAAATTGACAAATAGACTAGTAAAACGCAGGCTCCTAAATTGTTCCGGCTACCGTGTATTGGAGAGTGTAATTATGGTTATTTTTTAAAATATTTATAATTAGCTTAATAGCTTTTTTATTGCTTTTTAGTTGCTGTTTCTGCAACAGAAAATGGTGTATTTACTTCCCCAGAAATCGCAAGGTCATTTGATTTTTCTTCAGAAGAACGAATTTACAACTGGTACTGTTTCTTTGACCATACTCTAATTTCCTCTTACATTCTGTAAATATATTACTTGATAGATTTTTCATATGCAAATGGTGCTGTGCTTCTTCTAAACGTGTCTTAGCATATGTTCATTCATGGTAACATCATCTAATTGTTGGATGCCAAGTGGGAATCTCAAGGATTTTTTAAGCCAAGTTTTGACCGAGGGAGTGATCCTTTTGTGGTTTCAATGCCACCTCCAAATGTTACTGGTTCATTGCACATGGGGCATGCAATGTCTGTGACTCTTGAGGTTTGGAACTGAACTCAAACTTGTTGATTTATGACCTGAACTTTCATTTGTTTTTCCTGTACATCATATTAGGATCACACAACAGCTTTTGAGCCACCGCTCAGCTAGGGTGTTGGGGAGGGGGGGTGGTAAAAGAGTAAAAGGAGCAAAGAAACAGAGGAGAGGAAATATGCCACACATCTTCTCATTAGATTAGCTGATATAAATACAAAGGATTGTAACAAACTAGAAGCTTATCCCTGAGGATCAGTGTATAGCTTAAAATACAAATTCAAAATTTAAACAAACTGAAGCCGTTACAACAGTGCATGATAAGGAATCATGAGACGTCTCTAATATGCCCCCTCAAGATTGGGGTCGTGTGACGAGACCAATCTTGGATTTAAGTGAAAGAAATCGAGACTTGGGAAAAGGTTTTGTAAGGGCGTCAGCAAGTTGATCATCACTTGAAACATGAGAGACACGTAAAATGCCATTTTGAACCTGCTCACGAATAAAATGAAAATCAATGGCAACATGCTTCATCCTTGAGTGAAAAACTGGGTTTGAGCACAAATTGGTTGCCCTGATATTGTCACAATAAATCACAGGTGTCTGAGGCAGAGCAATACCAAGTTTTGTCAAGAGGGAACTTATCCAGTTAAGCTCTGCAGCTGTGGCAGCTACTGACCTATATTCAGCCTCCGTAGAGAATCTAGCAACTGTTCTTTGCTTCTTGGAACTCCATGAGATAGGGTTACGACCAATGTAAACAACATAGGAACTGGTAGACGTGAAGTCATCTTTGTTTCCAGCCCAGTCAGAATCGGAAAAGGCATGCAAAGAAAGAGGGTTTGCATCAGCAAAGGCATGTAAAGAAAGTGGTGAGTCATGGTAAAGCTGAATGCCATCACTAGAGGAACCATGCAAATAACGTAGAAGATGTTTCACAAGAATCCAATGTTCTGTAGTTGGTTGATACATGTATTGAGAAAGCTTGTTAACCGCAAAGGCAATGTCTGGCCTTGTGATTAATAAGTATTGTAAGCTGCCAACAATTGCTCGATACTCTGTGGGATCTTTAAGAGGTGAACCTGAGTGCAATGTTATAGGAGGACTGGTAGGTAATGGAGTATGGACAGGTTTAGCATCCATCATTTTTGTGCGAGTAAGAAGATCAACAATGTAACGTCTTTGAGAGAGCAGTATACCATGATCAGTGGGAAAAACTTCCACACTGAGAAAGTAAGATAAGTTTCCCAGATCTTTTAGAGAAAATCGGTGAGAAAGCAGTTGTATAAACTTCTGCACTGTAGTATCATTATTACTGGTAAGAATAATGTCATCCACATAAACCAAAAGGTAGAGCAAGTTACCTCCAGTGTTGAGAATAAAAAGAGATGTATCGGCATGAGCATTGTGAAATCCTGAAGCAATAAGAAATTTGTGAAGTTCATGGTACCATGCTCGTGGAGCTTGTTTAAGCCCATAAATTGCTTTCTGAAGTTTACAAACATGAGTTAGATGATCCAAATCAATAAAACCCGGAGGTTGTGACATATAAACATTGTCCGAGAGATGACCTTGCAAAAAAGCATTGTTTACATTCAGTTGTCGTAAGGACCAACCACGAGTCACTGCAAGGCTAAGAACTAAACGAATTGTAGTAGGTTTCACCACAGGACTAAAAGTGTCATGATAGTCAATTCCTGATCTTTGATGAAAGCCTTTCGCAACCAAGCGTGCTTTGTACCTGTTAATAGAGCCATCAGAGTGACGTTTAGTTCGAAAAATCCATTTACATCCAACTATATTGTGACTGGAATCTGACGGGACAAGCTCCCATGTCCCATTTTAAACAAGAGCATCATATTCTTCAGACATGGCACGACGCCATTTTGGATCTTTGAGTGCTTGGGTCACAGTGGTTGGTTCTACATCAATAGGGTGAGATAGTTGTGTGGAGAGATTAAGTTTCTGGATTGGTTTTCGAATGTTGTTTTTGGCTCTAATGGTTATGGAGTTTAGGGGTGGTGGCTGTAATGTAGGTTTATGAACTGGGATAGAGGTGTTTTGTTGGGTGTTGGATGAAAGCACAGAGGTGGTTGGTTGAATGTCAGGTGAAGGTATAACAATGGTTGGTTGGACAGGAGGCTCATGTGGTAGGTGTGGGGCTGTATTTGTAGTGGGGAATGATGCATCACAAAAGGGTTGTCCTTGAGGTTGAACTGTAGATGGTGTGTTGAATGTCCCGGTGGCAGCTTGGTTGGTTGGGACTGTAATTATAGGAGGGATCCATGTGGAGACAGTGGCTGGTTGTGGATTGACAGGTTGCATGTTTGACTTAAAAGAGGGGAAGATTGATTCCACAAATTTGACATGACGAGAAACATACATTTTAGATGTGGGAGGATGATAACACAAATAAGCACTTTGAGTTAAGGAATAACCTAGAAAAATACACGGTTTGGAACGAGACTCAAGTTTGTGAGATGTATAAGGACGTAACCATGGGTAACACAAACTACCAAAAATCTTAAGTTTAGAGTAGTTTGGGGGAGAGCCAAAAATGCATTCATAGGGGGATGATAGATTTAGTGTGGGGGTGGGCATGTGATTTATTAGGTAAACAGCAGTGGCAAAGGCATGAGTCCAAAATATTAAAGGAAGTGAGGCATGAGATAAGAGAGTGAGACCGGTTTCGACAATATGACGATGATGTCTTTCAGAATATCCATTGTGTTCAGGAGTGTGTGGTGGAGTAGTAAGGTGAGTGATCCCATAGGTAGCAAGAAAAGTTTGAAGAGCTATGTATTCACCACCATTATCAGAGTAAAGTGTGTGGATTTTATTTTGAAAGTGTGTTTTCACAATAGCTTTAAATCGGATAAATACATCTTTAACTTCAGATTTATGTTTAAGAGGATAAAACCAAATGTATTTAGTAAAGTGATCAACAAATATGACATAATATTTAAAACCATCATGGGAGAGAATAGGGAAGTCCACACATCAGTGAAAATAATTTCAAGTGGTTGAGAGGAGACGATGGTAGATGTAGAGAAAGGTAATTTGTGACTTTTATTGCAGTGACAAGCATTACATAAAAAAATCAGAGATTGGAGTGGAAGACAAATCTAACTGATAATGTGAAATAATGTGTTGTAAAATGGAAAATGCAGGATGGCCTAATCTATGATGCCACGCAGATGAAGAAGTTTTGACACTAGAAAAGGCTACTAATGGAGATGACAGGGAAGAGGGGACCGACCATTCATACACCCCATCCTTCGTTTGACCCTTCAAAAGGATTGCCCTCGTGTGAAGTTCCTTCACATAAAAAGAGGATGGTAAGAATTCAATAGAGACATTGTTAGATGTACAAAATTGAGAGATGGAAATTAGATTCTTTTTCATGCTGGGAACACACAAAACATTGTCTAATTTAAAAGATGTGTTATGAGTGGTAAATGATGTAGAACCAGTGTGTTATTGGAAGACTTGATCCATCACCAATCATAATGTTATCAGAACCATTGTAAGGTGTGTGAAGAGATAGATTACTCAGGTCAGCAGTGACATGATGAGAAGCACCGCTGTCCAGTAGCCATTGAGGAGTGGTGGAAGTAGTGTTGGATGCAAAATGAGCTTGAGGTTGCCAAGTTGTAGTAGTGCTGTTCATTGGTGGAACTGGAGTTGTATTTGGTTGATTTGGCACCAAGCGAAAAGAGGGACATCTTTTAGCAGTGTGCCTCTGTATTCCACATATCTGGCAGTAACCAAGATAAGGACGTGAAGGAGGTCGTTGGCTGCGAAATGAGTTTTGTCCAGTGTTTGGAAACACAGGGGATCGGTTATTGGCATTGGGTAAGGGACGCCAACCTGTACCATGGTTACCATAGGGACGCCAATTATTGTTGGTGTTACTAGAGTGCAAAGAGGGACTCCAACTGGTAGTGTTACGATTGGCAGGATTTGTTGTGGCTGGAAAATGAGAGGGTTCAGACTTTGCACCTTGAAGAGATGCTTCAAAATTAAAAAGCTTTTCATGGAGTTCATCAAACATGATCATGGTATAGCGTGCTTGAACTGCATGTATAAGCTTTTTATAGTCATCCCCAAGACCATCAAGAATTTTATCTGTGAGGTCATCTTCATCCATTGGTGCCCCAAGAATAGCAAGTTCATCAACCCGACATTTCATCAATTGAAGAAACTTTGTAACAGTGTGAGACCCCTTGCTCAGATTTTTAATTTGATTCTTGACTTACTTGATGCGCCCTCGGGATGGCTTAGCATATGTATTTGCTAAGATCAACCAAGCTTCTTCTGATGTTTTTGCTCTAGCAATGAATGAAATAATTATGGGAGAAAGAGATCCAACTAAAGCATTAAGGATCAGTTGGTCTTGTCCAATCCAGGTATTGCAAGCAGGATTTGGTACAGTGGTGTTGTTTTGAGTGATAGTGGAGGGTGGACAGGGTTTGGATGCATCTATATATCCTAAGAGGTCATATCCGATAAAGAGTGTGTGGAATTGAAGTTTCCAGGAGATGTAATTAGTTGTGGTGAGTTTGAGTGGGACTTGGGCAGATGTATTGATGGAGATGAGAGATGTGTTTGATTCATTTGTGTTTTGCATATCAGGCGCAGAGTTGGAATTGGTTGTTGTCATGTTTTTGGTGGCTGGGGAAGAGAGTAGTATCAATTAATTGCTCTAATACCATAAAAGAGTAAGAGGAGCAGAGAAACAGAAGAGAGGAAATATGCCACACATCTTCTCATTAGATTAGCTGATATAAATACAAAGGATTGTAACAAACTAGAAGTTTATCCCTGAGGATCAGTGTATAGCTTAAAATACAAATTCAAAATTTAAACAAACTGAAGCCGTTACAACAGTGCATGATAAGGAATCATGAGACGTCTCTAATAGGTGGGGGGGGTTTGCCTCACGGTAGCTTTTTGCCCTCCAAAGAACAAAATATCAACTGCATGTAGAGTGCAGACACCTAGTTTGTCTCCTAGGCAATCCTTCTAAATGGTAGGTGGAAATTATAACTCACTATGGACATTACACTCCTGTTGATGCACTTCTTATCTATTATTTGATCATTGGATGTGGTTACGTAGCTGTTGCTTTTAAGAATTGTTCTAACTTTCGCTTCATTTTTGGTTAATGAATCAGTTATAGTGAAAAATGGTAGTTGTAGCTGTAGTTGCTATTTATTCAGCATACAGAGAGGATGTTTGAAGCTTTCTTCAAAGAATAAAAAAGGAAAAAAAGTGAATACCATATCTTGCTGGTTCAAATATAGGGATCCAATAACTATGCAAATGAGAAAAAATATGATTGTAAGATATAAGCGATACAACATGGAATGATTGTCTGAATATAATCATCTAAGGCTTATAGCAAAAGAAAATGCTATAGATGTCAATATATTCTCCTTTTCTTTAATAGCTGTCTTTTGTAGCTGTCAGTATATTCTCCTTTTCTTATTCTATTTCTTTCATAGTTGTCACTATATTCTTCTTTCCTTGTTTAATTTCTGTCATAGTTGTATATCCCTTGATTCTCTCTAAAGATCTCAATTATTGTCTAGGCCTAGTATTTTAAAGGATCTGATTATGTTTATTCAATCCTAGAATTCAGGGATTTGATACTTCTTGATGTGTATATATATTGTAACTCTCTTAGTGAAAAATATAGAAAACATTTCAGAATTTCTCTTGTATTATCTTGTCATGGTATCAGAGCAAAAATTCTGAAATCAATTCATCTTGTGTCTAGTTCCTTGTCTGGTTCTTCTATTCTGTTTTTCTTGGACTTGATCTCTTGGTTCTTATTTCTAGTTAAATCATGTCTCTGGAACGATCTGAACATTTTCTTGTTCGATTCACTGGAAAGAACTATTCTGCCTGGGCTTTCCAGTTTCAGACTTTTGTCAAGGGAAAGGAATTATGGGGTCATATTACTGGGACAGTTCCTGCACCTGTCAGTGAGCAGGAAAAGGAGAAATATGTGAAATGGGAGGTGAAGGATGCTCAGATTATGTCTTGGATCCTTGGAAGTATGGAACACTCCATGCTTCTCAATCTCAAGCCTTACAAAACCTCTAGAGAGATGTGGGATTACCTGAAGAAAGTTTACAACCAAAGCAATACAGCACGAAGGTTCCAATTGGAACTCGAGTTGGGTCAACTCAGTCAAGGCAGTATGTCAATACAAGAGTTTTATTCTTCCTTTGTAAATCTTTGGGCTGAGTACACAGACATTGTGTATGCAAGTGTACCTCTTGAAGGACTTATTGCTATTCAAAGTGTGCATGAGACCAGCAAGTGTGATCAGTTTTTAATGAAGTTAAGGGGGGAATTTGAAGCAATCAGGTCCAACCTGATGAATAGAGAACCAGTTCCTTTCTTGGATATCTGTGTAGGAGAGCTTCTCAGGGAAGAACAACGGATCATTACACAGGCTGTCTTAGAGCAAAAAGCTCAAAATTCTACTCCAATTCATGTTGCATACACTGCTCAAGGGAGGTCTAAAGGAGGTAGAAATATGTCAAATGTCCAGTGTTATAGCTGCAAAGGATTTGGACACATTGCCACTACTTGTACTAAAAAATTCTGCAACTATTGTAAGAAAACAGGGATATCATCAAAGACTACTCTATCCGGCCTCCAAAGAAATCTGAAACTGCCTATAATGTTTCGGTTGGTTCCTCAAATACTCCTAGTCCTAGTCAGTCCTCTATTACCCCTGAAATGGTCCAACAAATGATAGTTTCTGCCCTTTCTGCTTTAGGCCTTTCAGGTAACCGAAATTCTATTCCTAAGCCTTGGTATTTTGATTCTGCTGCTTTCAATCATATGACCAACACTGCCTTACCTTTAAATAATGTTCAAAAATATAAAGGCAATCTTCATATTCGTACTGCCGATGGTAATCCCTTGTCTATCACAACTGTTGGTGATATTTTAGCCCTTCTAAATACTGTCTTTGTGTCTCCTAAGCTGTCCACTAATCTTATATTTGTTGGTCAATTAGTTGACAACAATTGTGATGTTCATTTTTCCAAATCTGGTTGTTTTGTGCAGGATCAAGTGTCTGGGAAGATGATCGCGAAGGGACCTAAAGTGGGACGCCTATTTCCCTTGCTTCTATCTCCCTCTCCTATGTCAAATTATATTGCATATAATGCTATTCAATATGATAATCAGGTGTGGCATAGACGTTTAGGACATCCTAATTCTCATGTACTTCGAGTCTTGTTTAAATCTGGTTTACTAGGAAATAAAAATTCGACTTCTTCTAATAATGATATTGTTGATTGTGCATCTTGCAAACTTGGTAAAAGCAAAACACTTCCTTTTCCATTGCATAAAACCCGCACCACCAAACCTATTGAGATCGTGCATACTGATGTATGGGGTATTGCACCTGTCATTTCTCATAAACATTACAGATACTTTGTTACATTTATAGATGATTTCACTCGTTTTACTTGGGTATATTTTCTTTGATCTAAAAGTGAGGTCTTCTCTGTGTTTAAAGCCCTTCTTGCCTTAGTTGAGACACAATTTTCTGCCAAAATCAAAATTCTGCAATCTGATTCAGGTGGTGAATATATGTCAAATGAATTTCAATTTTTTCTTCAAAGTCATGGGATCATATCACAACGTTCTTGTCCTTTCACCCCACAACAAAATGGTGTGGCTGAAAGAAAGAATCGTCATCTTCTTGATATTGTTCGAACTCTTCTCCTTGAGTCATGTGTTCCTTCTCATTTTTGGTGTGAAGCTTTGTGTACTGCTGTTTATTTGATTAATCGATTACCATCTCCCCACTTAAACAATGATTCTCCCTACGTTCGTTTGTTTGGACATGCACCAAATTATTCCAATCTTCATATTGTTGGATGTGTTTGTTTTGTTCACCTTCCTGCACATGAGAGAAATAAACTTACTGCCCAATCTGTCAAGTGTGCTTTCTTAGGCTATGTTGTCACCCAAAAAGGATTTCTTTGTTATGATCCACATGCACGTCGAACTCGTGTCTCTAAGAATGTCATATTTTTTGAAAATCAGCCTTTCTTTTGCACCCAACAGCCTTCAGTACTTCCTTCTCTATCTGTTTTACCATATTTTCCTGAGTCACCAACACCAGTACAAAGGTTTAAACCTGGTTATGTTTATCATAGACGCACTCCTGCTTCTACTCCTTCTCCAGGTCTCACTGAGGTTCCTTCACATCTTCCTGCAACATCTGATCCTGTTCTGCCCATTTCCTATGATCCCCCTCCTCTTCGTAGAAGCTCTAAACCTCACAAACCTCCTGAAAGTTATGGTTTTTCCACTCCTGTGGCTATGTCTACTACTCTGTCTTCTATTTCCACTCCTACTTGTTATAAACAGGCTAGCGCACATGAGTGCTGGAAACAAGCAATGGAGGCAGAACTTCACGTACTTAAGGCCAATCATACTTGGGATATTATCTCTTGTCCTCCACATGTCAAGCCCATTGGTAGCAAGTGGGTTTATACTGTGAAACTCAAGTCTGATGGATCTTTGGATAGATACAAAGCTAGATTGGTTGCTCTTGGCAATAAACAACAATATGGCTTCGACTATGAAGAAACATTCGCACCCATTGCTAAGATGACTACGTTGAGAACACTTCTTGCTATTGCAGCCTCTAAAGCTTGGCCTTTATATCAGATGGATGTCACAAATGCCTTCTTGCATGGGGATCTTAAGGAAGAGATTTATATGCAACTTCCACCTGGTATGTCCACAACGGCTTCTAATGATGTTTGCAAACTAAGACGCTCTTTGTATGGGTTGAAACAGGCACCTAGAGCCTGGTTTGAGAAGTTTCGCAACACTCTTCTCACCTTCTCCTTCACACAAAGTCAATATGATTCATCACTTTTCTTTTACAAGACCACCACTGGTATGGTATTTCTCTTAGTCTATGTCGATGATATTATCCTCACTTGTAATGACATTGGTTTGATCGCCAAGCTTCAACATATGTTGCATAGTACATTTCAAATGAAAGATTTTGGACATCTCATATATTTTTTGGGGCTGGAAGTTCACTCTAGAGATCATGGTTTGTTCTTAAATCAACATAAATATATTTAGGATCTCATTGAGCTAGCTGGTTTAAAGGATGCTACTGCTGTTGATACACCAATGGAGGTGAATGTGAAATACCGAAAAGATGAAGGCGAGCTTTTGCCTGATCCTTTTTTATATAGGCAACTTGTTGGTAGTCTTATCTACCTAACAATTACAAGGCCTGATATCTCCTATGTTGTCCATATAGTTAGCAAATTTATGCAGGCACCTCGACATCTTCATCTTGCTGCAGTTCGTCGTCTTATTAGATACTTAATTGGTTCCCCTACTCGTGGGTTGTTTTTTCCTAAACATTCTACTCTTACCTTGACTTCCTATAGTGATGCGGATTGGGCTGGCTGCCCGGATACTAGGAAGTCTCTCACGGGCTGGTGCATTTTTCTTGGAGATGCCTTGATCTCTTGGAAGTGTAAGAAGCAGGATTGTGTCTCTAAATCTTCTACAGAGGGTGAGTATCGCGCCATGTCTGCAGCTTGTTCTAAAATTGTGTGGTTACGTGGTCTTATTTCTGAACTTGGGTTTCCCCAAACTGCTCCTACTCCACTTCATGGTGATAATACTAGTGCTATTCAAATCGCTGCGAATCCGGTCTACCATGAACGCAACAAGCACATCGAGGTGGACTGTCATTATATTCGGGAAGCCTTTACTAGCGGTGTTATCACTCTTCCTCATCTCAATATTGATCTTCAAATCGCTGATGCCTTTACAAAAGCCTTGACACGCCAACGACATAAGTTTCTCAATAGCAAATTGATGTTGTTCGACCTACCCGCATCAATTTGAGGGGGGATGTCAATATATTCTCCTTTTCTTTAATAGCTGTCTTTTGTAGCTATCAGTATATTCTCCTTTTCTTATTCTATTTCTTTCATAGCTGTCACTATATTCTTCTTTTCTTGTTTAATTTCTGTCATAGCTGTATATCCCTTGATTCTCTCTAAAGATCTCAATTATTGTCTAGGCCTAGTATTTTAAAGGATCTGATTATGTTTATTCAATGCTAGAATTCAGGGATTTGATACTTCTTGATGTATATATATATTATAACTCTTTTAGTGAAAAATATAGAAAACATTTCAAAATTTCTCTTGTATTATCTTGTCAATAGAGGCCCCTAAACTGCTGACTTTATTCTGAATGATGAAGAATTCTGGAGATACATTATTCTTGAAAGTTCCTTTTCTTAGGAAAGCAAATTTTAAAACCAACAACTAAAGTTAAGATGCATGGATGGAGTGTGTTTATGCACAAGATACCAATTTTATCAATCACTCTTTTGACTTTTCTGTGAACTTTTCTCTTTGCATATCCCATTAATAATCTGCATCAATGATATGAGATGCTTTTTTAGCCATCTCATTCTATGTCATCAACGCCATTTTAAATTTCTCCAGAACACGGTATATGCAGAGGATATTACTTTTTTACAGACTTACAACTGCATGATAATGTGCTCTTGATTCTTTTTTAATCAATTTGGAGAACTGAGTTTGAGAAATATTAAGTGATGTTCTTATTGTATATCACAATTACATTTACATTTTGCCAGCTGTCTGTCTTACTAGTATCGTGAATCAAATTTGCTACCTTTTGAAGCTGTTTTTTTTTTTAACTTGGTAATCTTGTTGGTTAGGATGTCATGGTTAGATACAATCGCATGAAGGGAAGACCAACTCTGTGGCTTCCTGGTACAGATCATGCTGGTATTGCAACTCAGGTTTGTTTATGAACTCTCTGTTTATACTGATATTAGTGTGTTGATTGATTCTCCTTTTGGGTTGTTTTTAACAGAAAAAAAGTCCATTTTTCACTTAAGCCTTCCATAAAACTATTATCAGTATTGGAGATTTCCTTTAACTTTGTTTCTCTAACTCTTTAGTTGCATTTCTTGGAGAAATGAAGATCCCCTATTAAACTGTTTATATAGGGATCGTATTATATTAGATTTGACTTTTAGGGTATTGATTTTCAGTCTTTCCACTACTTTTCTTGTTGCTTATGTTTTTGGCAATAAGTTTCTGATGAAGTGTTGCTTGAATTGCTTGTGTGTTTTGAATTCTCTTTTTGAATAAATGTGCTTCTTTTCTCAGTTGGTTGTAGAAAAAATGCTTGCATCTGAAGGAATTAAGAGAAATGATCTGAGCAGAGAGGAGTTCACAAAACGAGTTTGGGAGTGGAAAGAGAAGTATATACCCCAAACTCACCCCTGTTTTTTTTCCTTTATGGGATCTATGTTTTCTGATTGACCAAGCATTACCTTCTTCTGTAGTTCGCAAAACACACACCTGTTTCTTTTTTTTTTCAGCTTTCAATTTCTTGCCATGTGTTTCTGATTCCAAATAAATTGATAGACCACATGTAATCAAAAGAGTAGTTTCAGTAGTTTTGCTGAATTTTGAAGGTTGCTGTTATTATTCAACCTTCAAATTGCTTCTACTGTTATGTTTTGCAGTAGTTTCAGTTATCAGTGCATCCCACTTCCTATGGTGTTTTTATGATTTCTTCTTGTTATGCTTTTAGATATGGTGGAACTATTACAAATCAGATTAAGAGACTCGGCGCTTCCTGTGATTGGACTAGAGAGCATTTCACCCTTGATGAACAGCTAAGTCGTAAGGCAGTTTTCTTACTGGCAGAAGTAGAACAGTGGCCAATCTAGAAAACTGTATGTGAGTGGGGATAGTTTATGGGTAGTGTTAAATTGCTAGCAATGGGTGCCACATCTCTCTCTCTCTTTTCTGGTCTTTATTTGACTTCTTTTTGGAGAGCTCTTCATTTAATTGTGCCTGAAAAGCACTTTTGATATGCTTAACTGCATTTATCAGATAATCTTTTATTCTGACACCGTGCCTTCTAATTTTGCAGAAGCTGTGATTGAGGCATTTATCAAGCTTCACGAGAAAGGTCTAATCTATCAAGGTATTGAACTTTTTGAGCTCTTTTTTTTCCGACTAAAGGGGAAAGGGGGGGATCCATGTTCTTGCAGTCTGATCCTGGTTACAAAAGTATACCTGTTCATTGGTGCTAAAGAGTAGGGGGCTGCTTTCTTCTTCCTTTTTTTTTTTCAATTTCTAGGCCTTCAGTTTGTGTATTTAACTATGCACTGTATCCTATATTTAGGATATTAAACAGTCGTTTAGTTATTGTGATAAGTGGTTCCCCACATTCATGTTTTCTTCTAGGCTCTTACTTGGTTAACTGGTCTCCTAATCTGCAGACTGCTGTTTCAGACTTGGTATGCTATTTTTGGATTCCAGCCTCAATTGATTTTCCATTATTGTTACAAATAATATAGTTTGACATGAGTTCTTTTTATTTGTGCTTAGGAAGTAGAATATTCTGAAGAACCTGGCGCTTTATATCACATCAAGTATCGAGTTGCTGGACAGTAAGTATTGGAGATTTACGCTTGTACTATTTCTTTATTTCCTCTGTAAGTATATGATGTCTAGCAGATCTTCAATGAAAATTAGTACCACTTTTTTTTTACTCATTTAACATATTCTTGACTATCTGGGTACAGCGTTAGTGCTATGTGAACTTGTCAATGTTGCCACAGCTTACTAGAAGATTGCTTCTGTATGCATATTGCAATTTTTATATTTCTTCCTTTTGTAGGAGTGACTTCTTGACAGTAGCAACAACACGGCCTGAGACTTTATTTGGTGATTTAGCTATTGCTGTGAATCCCAAGGTAGGGGCATTTTATGTAATCTACATGAACTCTTTAAACTACTAGACCAGGATGCAAATAACAAATTTTTTGGATTGATTATTTAGATCCTTAATTTAAGGAATATGCCTTATCATTATATATAGGTTAATAAGTACCAACATGGTGTTAAGCTATCCAAAAATTTGATAATCTCTATGATTAGAAGCTTGTGAAACATTGACAATAATTTTATTTCATCTAATTCATACCTGCCATTATCACTGAAAAAAAAGAGATAACTATTAGCTAATTCTTATTATTGTTTCAAGATTTTTGAAGATCAGACAGTATGGTGTTAATGTTCATTGTGACAAAGGATGCAAGCCCTCTAACTAAACCTCAGGGCTTTCATTCTGTAATTTCAGTGTGGACTTTATTTACTGAATCATTTTGTGGTAAAGCATATCCACACATTCTTTAGTCACAGTATATCATTGTATTTAATAGGAAAAAAAAAGAAGATGAAATAGGTGTAGCAGTATTCTCTTTCTAGCGGTAAAGCTGAACCACCTGCATATATAAACTACTCATGGTATGTACAGTTTGGGCGTGGCTCAGATATCATAAAATCTCCTGCCATTTAGTTGGTTGTGTGAGTATGTGGTACATGCTCTTATATGTATTCTTAGGAGATTCTGGCAAATTCTGACAGCTCAATAAGTTATATATTTGATAAGCAGGATGACCGCTATTCTAATAGTGCATGTTTTTTATTGAATTTTATGTCAACCATGTACTTATAATCTGGACTTCTGTTCCTTAAAGCAAGTTGAAAATTCAGGGAAATAACCTGGTTGCTATTTTGGCAGCATGTTGATAAAGACTTTGGGACTGCTGACAAGGTCTGTTTTTTTTATGAGTGGTAAGGATTTATCTCTTGTTGTCAATGCTTAAATTGTACAGTAAAGAATCAAAGAGGTTGGACAATCAATCACTTTCTCATGGAAATGCCTACAGCAGCAAATGGTTTTGATCCGGTCTAGGAATGCAAACAGTTATAGAATAAACAGCAAACTTTGTTCTGTATTGGCTTTTCTTCTTTCAGTTAATCCTGCTTCTCCCAAGCATTGTTTCCCTTAATAATCTAGCTGTTTAGATATTGTGATAAACATTGCTAAAAAGATAGATACCCAAGGTTATGCATTGATTTTAATCCTCTACCATTTGTGTCTATTGTGGAAGCCTCAATGATATTCTTTATGTACCACTCAATCTCTTATCAGTCATGTAATTTTTGTTGGAGGGAATTTTGAATCTTTCATCACTTTTTTTTTTCCTCATAACCAATGGTTTTCTGGAATTATTTTTTCCACATAACCCCATGGAATTAACATTTTAAATGAAGTGAATTTACTTCTCCTTAACCTCATCTATTCAATTTCCATCTGCAGTGCTCTGTAGCTGTTCAGTACTCTTGGTTGGCCAGATGTTTCAGCAGAGGATTTTAGGAAGTTTTATCCAACAACAATGCTTGAAACTGGGCATGTTCTTCTCTTGCTGACTTGCTTGTTTGGTTTGTTATTGTCTTTTATCCTGGCCGTAGTTTAATCATTTTATATGGAACCCATTTTCAAGAAATTGAAGTTGGATTGATACTTTGTGACCAGTTTGGCTGAGTGAGGGGTTTGAAACTTTCAATTAACCTGGCCAGTTTTGAAAGAATATCCAGAGTGCTTGGCAGCCAAGCCTCAATCTGTGGCAGGCTGTGTATGGAGCAAAATAGCTTCTGGTGTTTTGGGTTGTTTATTGTACACTTCTACTCTTTGTTTGTAGAGTGAACATTGACAGACGAAGTTTTCATGGTTTGGGAGCAAGAGAGAGTTGGGAAACATCTTTCATCACAGGACTGGTCACAGTTCTCACCCCTTTTATTCTTGTTCGTGGCATAGCTACTATGATTCGGCTTTTGGTGATAATTTTCTGCCAACTCTGATGGAATATATATTCTGCATCATAATTATGACTACCGGTGCTAACTTCATTCATATAAATAGGCTGGAAACAATTTTCAGCATAAAAGAGTTGATCAGTAATCGGCTCTTTTCTTGGCACAATGGTAAAACACCATAAATGTATTTGGCTTGCAGTAACTAGTGCTCAAGTTTGTTTTGAGAATTGACTAACCACTTTGTGGAAAACTCTCCAGGGTAGAACTTTCTCAAAATTCTCTCTTATAACACCCATCTTGGAGGCACCATGCCTGAGTTATGTTGTAGTCAATTTTATCCGTGACAATGGCAGGATTTAAGAGTTTTTGTGATTTACCTGGCTTCTGGCTTCATAACAAGATGAATGTCTTTCCTGTTGTAGGGTACTATCTTTTATCGCATTGAAACGTGGTTTTTTAACCCTTGATATGCATGGCTTCTTTTTTTGCCGCTGCTTGCCTTTTCATTATTTTCAGGTTTCTGCCTCCATGGCCTTCTGTTACCTCATGAGTTGCCATTGATACTTGCTTCTGTTGTTTGGACAGGCATGATATTTTGTTCTTTTGGGCGGCAAGGATGATCATGATGGGAATTGAGTTTACCGGGACTGTTCCATTTTCATATGTTTATCTTCACGGGCTTATCCGGGACTCACAAGTGAGTAGAGTGTGCTTGTAAATTTGTTCGTATGCATGTATTTGTTCATAAATCCATGTACAGCTCTATTTATGTGTACAGCAGCTCACGTCTCATGAAGACAACGGAAAAATAACTGCTGCAAGGATTACTTACCAACTTTGCTCTTTTTATTGTGATTACCATTTTACTCAGTTGCTGTTCCTATAGCTTAGTTTGCATGCATTGTTCTCACTTTTATCTCCATATCCCATGTCATATTTTCAGGGACGGAAAATGTCTAAAACACTTGGTAATGTAATAGATCCCCTTGATACAATCAAAGAGTTTGGCACTGATGCTCTACGATTCACTATTTCTCTAGGAACTGCTGGCCAGGTTTCTCTCCTGTCTTATAATCCTTTAAACTGCTCCTTCAAGACTAGATGGCATTTTCTGAAAAAAAAAATACACGGAGCCAATCTGCCTCCTGCATGTGGATGGTTTAAAACTGACAACAGATGCTATTTTGTTTTAGTAATATACATGCTTTTTGACCCAGGACCTTAATTTGTCTACTGAGAGGTTGACTGCCAACAAGGCTTTCACCAACAAATTATGGAATGCATGCAAGTTTGTGCTGCAGAATTTGCCCAGTCAAACTGATGTATCTGCTTGGGACACTATAATGGATTATAAGGTCTCTTTATCCTCTTTGAGAGGACATAGGTTTTTTTGTTGTCACGTTTTCTATGCTTACTGTAGGCATTGCCCTGTTCAGTTAACTGAACAAATTTTATTCTTCTTGCAGTTTGACAAAGAGGAGTCTGCTTCCAGGCTACCTTTACCAGAATGTTGGGTGGTAAGAGAATAGCTATCAAGCATCATGTCCATTGTCAAATCTCTATAGTTAAACTAATAACCTCGTTTAATTTCAGGTGTCAAAACTTCATGTGCTTATTGACATGGTCACAACTAGCTATGACAAGTTTTTCTTTGGAGATGTTGGGAGAGAAACTTATGATTTCTTTTGGAGTGATTTTGCTGATTGGTACATTAAATCTACCTAGTTTTTCTTTGGAATACTTTTTACCTTTATTTTAATAGAGATACTGTAGACAATAAATAAATTTCCTGGTTCTGGAATTCAAAACATAACCCTTATATGTAATGATCCCAATACATAAAGTACTTAATACATGTGAGAGGCTGCACTTTGGTAGAAAGATAGAGATTGAGATTCAGTGCATGTATGTACGTATGAAGTGGCAACTGATCCCTTAAAACGTTGGATTCACAGAGTGGGGAAATAGAGGGTAATAAGTTCTTTGTTTCCTTTTTTCATTCCTTATTGGTGAAACTCATGGTTTTTTCTTGTCTTGTGCATGTACATTCATGCTTGCTATTATGTGCATAGATGTAGAATTGAAGATAAATTTGGTGCTTGTTATACTCCAAATGTAGCTTTCTTTTCGATGTCTTGCTTTTTTGGTTTAAAGATTTTAGCTGTTTCCATGGTTTTATGCCTTCTCTTTGGCCAGGTATATTGAAGCCAGTAAAGCTCGCCTTTACCAGTCCGGGGCTGATTCAACTTCGTCAATGGCACAGGCTGTTCTATTGTATGTTTTTGAAAATGTTTTGAAATTGCTACATCCGTTCATGCCATTTGTCACTGAAGAACTGTGGCAGGTAACAATTTTGTAGCATAGAAGCCTTGTCAACTCTGCCCTAAACTTTATTGATTAGACGTTACATGAACATTTCTTCTCAACCCATCTTTTATTCAACTGAAATGGACTCCTCCTTTAATTGACCGTGTTGGTTTTGACATTTGAGTTTAAAGATCACTTTTTTTATTTTAAAAGTTGATATTATGTGTTCAAGTTTAAAAATCACTTCTTTGAGTTTGAAGTTGATGCAGCATGTTCCTTGTTATGTCACTTTGAAAAATTTGTACTGATGCAACAACATTATGTTTCACTTTATTGATTCTTGACTTCCTCCAATTTATACACAGGCACTCCCTGAACGGAAAGAAGCACTTATAGTATCTCCTTGGCCCCAGACTTCACTTCTACAGCTTCCAAACTCCATAAAAAAATTTGAAAATTTCCAAGATCTGGTGAGCACACAACTACTTCCATTTCCAGCTCACTCAATTGGTTAATCTGTGACAAAATTTATTTGTATTTCTCTTCTCTTTTTTTTTACCACAAGAATAATGAATCCATCTTTACTTATGAATTAGACTAGAGCAATTCGCAATGCTCGAGCAGAATACTCAGTTGAGCCAGCCAAGCGTATATCTGCATCTATAGTTGCAAGTGAAGAGGTCATCCAATATATATCTGTAAGTGCAGTCCATTTTCTTAATCTGTATTGTAGGTGGGCATTAGTGTGCTGTTTTAACTAGAGATTTAGTTTGCATAATCAAGTGAGGATATAAACATTCTTTCTTTTTCCTTGGTTTTCACTGGTCTGGCATTGTAAAATTTGAACCTTTTACGTTCCAACTCCATTTGTCTCATATGCTGTCTTTTCTTCCCCCTCTCCAAGCACCTCCTGAGCTCATGGCCAAGGCCCCTGGCCAAAAGAAATCATTTCTTAGTGCAATAGAGATATTAACAATTCTGAAAAGAGAAGAATACAGATAGAACATGCTGCAAACAGACTGGCCTTCTGGTCAGTAAAGCTAGGAAAAAGGATTCTTACTTGTATAAATTCTCAAAATTCCGCTGCCCAAACTGATTATAACATGTAAATGCCCTTTCATGCCAAGAAAACTAATGTAAGTTATATTTTAGCACTTGAAGTGGTCTGCCCCCAACCATCCAAATAATTTTTTTTAAAGGATAGTGAATTATGCTCTCACTATCTTTTTAGCTCTGTTTCTTTCATTAAATGTTATGTTTTCTATTTGATAAAAGAAAGGGTATTATGCACGGGATTCATCTTACCACTTCTTTGCATGCTGTTTATAAACATGTCATTGCTATATCATTCTTCCATTGCAATTTACAGATGTTTAGGCAAGGTGATTGAATAGTAGCCTTTTTAAGTAAGACACTTTGTAGCATGGCTGTTCGTTGAATTTGTGCATGTGCACACTATGCATGGTAATAACAATCACTGTCAATGCAGAACGAGAAGGAAGTCTTAGCTCTTCTTTCCAGGCTAGATCTACAAAATGTCCATTTCACAGATTCTCCTCCAGGCATGTTTATTTCCAAATCAGTTTTGCTTTTTCTGCTTTGTTTCCGCCTTTTGTTTTCTTTCTTGTAAATGGGCCAGTTATAAATGACATATAGTACTTTGCCTTCTCTCATTTTTCCTTTACTTATGACTGGCCTTTGAACTTTTAATTCTAAATTATGTAAATTCTGTTGTGCTTTAGGGGATGCAAACCAATCAGTACATCTGGTTGCCAGTGAGGGACTAGAAGCTTATCTTCCTCTTGCAGATATGGTTGATATATCTGCTGAGGTAGAACGCCTTTCAAAGCGCCTCTCCAAGATGCAAGTAGAGTATGATGGACTTGTTGCTTATCTCAGTTCTCAAAAAGTATGAGCATCTTTCTACTCAACTTTTACATGCGTTTATGCCCACAAATCTCCCCCTCAAAATAAGGGATTGCTGAACCATAATCATTATGGATTTTGTATGATCCAAGGTTATAATTTTCTAGGCCCCAGCACATCTTGATGTTAAGTAAAGACTGCTAGTGCTAGTCTCTTACCCTAGGATAAATCTATTTTAACATTCATAGCTCTTGATATCACTTTTGCAACATGCTTACAATCTACCTCGCTTTATAGTTTGTAGAGAAAACTCCCGAGGATGTTGTCCATGGGGTTCGAGAAAAGGCAGCGGAGGCAGAGGAGAAGATAAACCTCACCAAGAATCGGTTGGCTTTCCTGAAATCCTCTGTTCTGGTGTCGCAATAGGCAGTCTGGGTAGACTTCATTTCTTCTCATTGTCCAGATTAAATCCACAAAATTGGATTCATCTCATTGCTAGACCCAGTGATCCATACAACAATCTGACATCCACATCATCTACTTTCTGGTGGGACAAGGACGATTATGGATGGCCATTTAGGACAGGATAGTGGAACAGTTGGATGTACGGAAGTTTTGCATAAATTGAGTCTTGCTTTGCCTTGTTTAATGGAAGAGATAAAAGTACTTGACAAATTGCTTATAAGATTGTGCTCCTATCCATGATAATTTTTGTGCCACGGGTCACTGATAGAATTCTTGGCCGTCTAAATGTACAGTTATTCATTTACCGCCAGAATTTCTACTTATATTGTCCTGCATTTATCTTTATACATTTTTCAATAACTTCAATTCTATCGTATATTTTACCTTTATATGGATGTGTCTACCATTTTGCCTCGTATCATGGTCTGGCAGTCTTTTAGGCTTTGATGATTTGAAACCGAGTAAAACCTTTTGTATTCTCAGTGGCCATTGTAATGCAGTTGAAGAAGAACGTTGTCACTGATCAATATGAAATTTATCAAGAATGGGATCGGTTTGATTGTAACTGTGAAAGAAGGGAATAGTGGTTATCTATCTGCTACAGCCTTAATAATCTCAATAGCCAATTTACACTTTTAAAAGCAGTTCAAAACTATGGATTAGCAGAAATTCCCTGTAAGCACCATCAGATGATTCCAAATTGTTGGTGTGTAGCTGCTAGGCTGACAGTTTAATTTTTTGTTAAATCCCAAACCATTACTGTCTGAAAAAGTCATTTCTCTAATTCGTATCAAGAAAAGAAACGGGACCAAACAAAATCAAAAAAGTATTTCAAGTTTTTGAGGATTCTTTACCTAAGATTCAAGCAAAAACCTGCCAAGGCAGTTTGATGCTGGGACTTGAAAGCTCACACTAGATTTCTCTAATCCAGCAAGAAGCCTTCCACATTCTATGTACAGGCACCTGAATAATGCGAGCAACAAAGCTTCAATCCTTTAGAAACCATTTCGTTGTAAAGGTTAAGAGCCCTTCTTTTGTCACCCTTTTCAAAATACACTTTAATCAATGCTTCATAAACATCCTCGCGAGGATTTAGAGATCGACCTATCATAATTCTTAAATATTTTTCTGCTTCCTCTAGTTTTCCGCAATTGCAGAGGCCCTTAATCAAGGAAGTGAAACCCATTAATCCAGGAGAGAGTGAGCGATATTCCATTTCATAGTAAAGTTTGAGCATTTCCTGAATCTGATTGTTTTTTGCATAACCAGAAATTAGATTAGAGTATGTGATCTCGTCTGCTAAGAACCCTTCATCTAACAAATTCGTCAACATCTCATTTGCTCGTGTCACATCCTCTATTCTACACAGCTTTCCTACCATCTCATTGAAAGCTGAAAGGCTGGGAACATGTCCCATCTCCATCATTTTCTTGCAGTAACTCAAAGTTTCTTCTACTCTTCCTGCTTTAGCACAACCTTCAAGGAGAAAGTTAAAAGTGTCTCCATATGGTTTCAAACCCATGTTTTCCATTTCTTGCAACAACTGATTTGCTTCTTCAATTCTTTCCTCCTTACAATAAGCTCCTATAAATGAAGTGTACACAAAAGAATTTGCATTGAAACCTCGCTTAAGCATTTCCTCATAGACCTGCATTGCTGAGTTCAAATTTCCAAGTTTGACTTTAGCATAAACAATCAAAGAGTAAGCAACAGTATCCAGAATCATGTTCTTTCGAAGCATCATTTTCAATAAAGCCAAGCCCGGTTCAACTCTTCCCTCCTCTAAAATCCTAAATACCAAACAAGTATTAACAATAACTACAGGAGAGCATCTCTTTCCATGGATCTTATCCAACATGTTCACAATTGTTTGCAACTTCCCTTCCTTGCACAAAGCACTGATCATGCTTTCGATTGTTGCTTCATTTGGGTAAGTTCTTCGGTGAAGCATGTGCTCATAAATCTTCCACGCCAGGGGACTTTTATCAGATTTTTGAACAACATGAATCAAGGTGTTGAAACTTATAAGGCTTAAGGTGAACCCATGTTCTTCTAAGCGGCAGCAAACATCAAAACCAATCTCAAACATTCTCAGCTTCGCATAAGCCTGAACCAGCAAATCAAACACTAAGGGACTTGATATAATAATCTTATAACTACTAAGGAGGGAATCCACAACCAAAAATTTTGTAGGATCCCCTACACTTTTCTTCAGAATTGATTCAAGCAATGCCTGAGCATCCATTATCAGCCGAGCTTGAATTAATATGTGAATCGTCAGACAATATGTTTGAACCCCATGTACAAAATTCCTTCTTGCTGACCAATGAAAGAAGCCTAGAGCCCGTTTTGCATCGGTTGGTTCCTTCAATTCCAGCAGTACATTTTTGACAAGCAAATTGTTGAGCTGAAGAGACTCAAATTTTCTATTCAGGGTATCCCAGTTATATCCTCTCCTTAATGAATCACATATGGAGCTTACGACTGTATCAATTTCTGTTTTTGTGCCATCATGAAGAAATCTAGCCACCTCAAACCAAGAACTGCAGACACGTGGATGAATGGAATTCTTGAGTGGTGTTGAAATCAAAGATGGAAAAGTTCGACGCAGCAAAGCCATGCTCTTGCCAAAGTTTTACCTAATCAATCAGGACAAGTATCGGATGAGACATGAAATCTATTAGGATTGTACATCTTGACAAATATTATGAAGTGCTAAACTATTACCTTTAGAAGCAATTGCAAAACATTCTGCATCGGCAACTAACATGTAACTGTAACATCTTCAAGTATCAGATTGAATAAAAAGAAAAAGCTTGATCAAAGTTCAAGCCAAAAGATTTTCTCCTTAAACTTTCACATTTCCGTTGCCTGCCAAAATCTCAGAATTAGACACATTCATACATTTATTCACCTTCACAGAATTTTCAAACATTCAGCTGCTACCAATTTGCAAACCATGGGCAAGTGGGTGTGGGTCACTAAGCACTATTGTTCCTCAAAAGTTTGAAATTTTCTTTCTCATTTCTAAATATCTCCATACAAGCAACAAAACCCATGTACTTGCTTCAAAGAATTATTGAGAAAGGCAACAAAAATCTCGAAACTTCAGAAGTATAGAGAGAGGGGAACCTGATAAGTAAGCAGAGTGATTCCTTCTACTTTGTCAGTGCTTGAGAAAGACAGAAAGCCCTCACGAATCCTTGTGAAATTTCTGCCTGCTCCTCGATGGTTTTTGTTTTGCGTTAAGTTTATAGGCTTTGGAGAGGGAAGAGGGAAGAGAGAGCAATACAAAGGGAGGGATTCAATGAAGGGAACGTGTCCCCTTCATTGATATTGCTTGATTATTTTTTAAGAAAAAAAAATTAAAATGTTTTATGTTAAATGTTGACTTGATTATATTTTTATGGAATTAACTAACTTTTTATGAAGTGAATATCTAGTTAAACCAATATTTATATTAAAAGATTAGATTTAACTTTAAAAGATATGATTTAATTTTATAAATTCCAGAACCATTAAAGATGTACATAATTATTAATTTTAAAAATTTATAAAATTAATCGAAATACATACAAATAAACACTCCATATTAATAAATAAAAAACTAACAACTACACGGCTACATCAACTCTTTTACTTTGCCAAGAATTTGGGTTTAGTAAAATCAAGAACTAAACCTTTATAAAAATGATACTAAAAATAAGTTTAGTCGGAGTCATGCCAAGAACAATTGCTTAAAGATTGAATGTGTAGATAGATGACAAATTTTATTGTTCATGAGATTTGGAGATGCACACTGACGTGCATATCTCACCCATGGTAGATGTTTCTCAAACAAAATGAACACAGCATTTTTTTTCTTTTCACTAAAATTAGGCATAGGCCTTTCAATCTAACAAACAATTTCTTTTTTATGTTAAAAAACAGTTTATTAAATTGGTTTGGCTCGTGACTTTGTTGAAAGTTCACATCACAGGTTATATATATATATTAACATGAGTCGATAGAAGTAGTATTTTTTAATTTTTTTTAAAATTTAACAATATTAATTTTTAAAAAAAAATAAATCGAGTTTTAATTAAATTACAAATTAATAATTAAAATTACTTAAATTTAAACTCCCGCTTTTTTTTTAATTCAACATGTGCAATTTCTAATAACACTTCTAAGTTAAAATTACTTTTAATTTTTCTCATCACTCTCCCATTTAAAACAAGTATAATTCACTTAAAATAGAAGAAATTGACCCTAAAAATAAATCAACAGAAAAACTGTCTCTCTTCATCTCCTTTGTTCTTGCCTGTACAGTACATGTAAGGTGGAGAGATCTAATTTTGGAAACCAATGTTGATATAGACAATGCCACTGCTCATCCTTTTCTATTATTCACTCTGCACATTACCTTATCAAACAAAATCTCAAGTCCACAATTTACCAAACATTTCATCAAACCAACACGGTCTTCAAATCTCAAGTCTCAACATCCCTCACCCTCCTAAAATCAGCCCATAAACTCTCTCGCACTCCCCAAACTCAAAAGTCCCAGATCCTCTCAAGCCTTGATATCAAACCCTAACCCCCTTCTTGAACCAAAACATAGCCATGGACTCCACCCCAGTCCCACAACATCTCCCCTTTAAACCCTCTTCCTCTTCTTCAGCCTCCAAACTCCCTATCAAACGCAAAATACCTGATTCTCTCCACCACCACCACCTCCTCTCTCCAAAACTTGAAACTTCCTCCACCACCACACCAACCACCACAAACCCAGATGCAATCTCCACTCCCACCACTAATTCTGAATCAAAGCCACCACCTTTTAAGTTCCACAGAATCTGGTCTGAGCCTGATGAAATAAGCTTCCTTCAAGGCCTACTCTCTTCATCCTCTCAAGGCCTCTCATTTCCTAAAGACTTGCCCTTTTTTTATGACAGATTCTCCAATTCAATGTCACAACCTTACACAAAATCTCAGCTTTCTGAGAAAATGAGAAGGCTGCGTAAGAAGTTTCGCAGTACGTCTTCGCGCCTTGCGCGTAATGGGTTCAATTATTCATTATTATCGCCTCATGATCGTTCTCTTTTTGGTCTCTCTAAACAGCTTTGGAGCCCTGAATTTGCTTCAAGCTCTCCTTTTGGAGGTAATAAGAGTACATGTAGTAATAGTAATACTAATTTTGATGGTAATGTGAGTAGTTTTCGTCCTGATAATGTTAAAAGGACGAAACTGGATGAGGATTTGGTGGGTGTTAAAGGTAGTTTTTTGCCGGTTTTTGCTTTGCCTTGCGAAAATGTAAATGTGAGTAATGAATTGAATGATCTGGAGTCGTTGGATTTGGATGAATTTGATAATGGGTATGTTGTGAAAATGAGGGAAGGCAATGTGGGTTGGGAGGTGGATAAGGGGGTGAGTGGATGTGGAGGTGGCTGCGGTAGTGTGGCAGTAAAGAGTGTGGCTAAGAGTGTTCTAAATGTGTTTGACGAGTGCGTAAAGGAGGTCAAGAAGGTTGTTCTTAAAGAGAGGTTGGATAGTTCAATGGAAGGGAAGAAGGAGAAGGATTTTCAAAGGAGGTGGAGGGAGCAAAGAGTTGCTGAGTTTGATGTTTTGGCTCTTCGGTTGAGGTTGCTTCTTGACAATTCTGCTAAATAGGCAATGACTTTGTTGACTTGTGTGTAGATTTACTTGTGCATTCTCTAATGTAGGCTTTTTTTTTTAATTTATATTTTTTTAAGTAGTTATATGTAATTATTTACGGGAAATCAAGGTAATGAGAGTCCATTCATTCCTATCATATGATTGTGCTATTTGTCTCTGATAATTTCTTTTTTCCCTCTTCCTCTTTGTTGGTTACTAAACTTGCATTATGCGGTTCATGTAAATTCAACGAGTTTTACAATTTATTTGAGATTGGCTTGTTTCCATATGTTTAATTGCTATAAACTAGATGCCAGGTATTGTCCCATTGCCACCCCACAGAGAAGGACCAAATCATTCACGGGAGAACCTGCAATAGTGAGACTATGAGCTTGAAACTCTTACCTGTGTATTCTGTAGAAAATTTAGGCCCAGGGAAGTCATCTGCTTAAGTTCAAGCTCGAGGAAGCATCTTGAGACTTCATTGAACAGGAGAGAAGCAATTTTTTTCCACCGGTGATCCATGAGGTCAAATTAGTTTGAACCAGTGATGCTTCATTTTGATGTTGAAGTAGTTAGCATGCTTCAAATTGAACCAAGTCATAAAGAGTAACTGAACAGCTAATCAGATGTTAAAGTGGTTCGCATGCTCGAAATGGAACTTAGTATTGGTTCTTACTGTGATGTTTTTACCATTTAATGGAACTTTCTGATCAATTGATCAACAAATAGGCTTGAAATTTGGTAACCTATTCACGATTGTTTGCAGTAGCTCTACAAACAGTTCAATTATGTGTATGGTTTGTGAATCTGCTTGGCAAGGATGCGATATTGTTGTTAAAGGAGAACAGTATCCTTTGGAGCTTCAGCCTTATGTTTCATCTGTGAAATAGCAATGTAGGAAGCTTCCCAGTGTATAACGAAAACACACAGCCCATGAAACAGGTAAATGAACCGTAGCTCAATTTGCATGTTTTCTGATTTCCTACTGAACTCTATTATTCTGTAGGCAGGAAAAAAAAATACCCCATGAAAAGGTGAGGGTAGAGGTTTCTACTTTCTGCACTGCTGAAAATATTCTTGTTGCAGGTGGTGAGTGATTATTTTGACAACCTCGATGCTCTCACATAATTGGCTATGTTGTTTACAATAGCTGTAGGGATTACTGCATGAGCTCCATGTTTTTTGACAACGTAAATTTTTCTTTCAATTTTAACTCACACATGGATATGTTGGTTCTTAAACATGGATCAAGTTTTGGTTTTGGTTTGCAAACAACTGGAATTGGGTAAGAATAAGCTGTCAGGCGTTCAGGAGGAAGAAAAGAAAGAAACAAATAGTAAAATAATATTTTTTATTTTAAAAAATTTATTTTTAATATTAATACATCAAAACATATTAAAAATATTTAAAAAAAAAAACACAACTTTAACTGATTTTTCAAAACACTGCCTATACTGATATCTATAATCACATTTCAAAACAACCATCAATCATACTGCAAACACGATCATTGTAGCTGCAACACAATGCCGGAACATTTTATGCAGAAAGAAACTATGCGTGGGCCTAGATTAAAGAGAGCCCCAAACACTTACATCAGCTAGAAATCACCCGCCAAAAACTCAAGAATCTTTACTAGACATGAAGGCTGAAAGACCTCCAACGCCCTTCAAGGTACTGTACTGTACCTCCATAGATATTGTTCCGTGTGGGAGATTAAGTTATGTTTGCTTGGTAGTTTTTCAATCTCATCCACAGATCCATCCTGTAGCAGCAGCAGCATACAACTTGGTTTATGCTATAACATGATACTTCTTGTTGAAAACGAATGAGGGTTCAAGAGAGCCATTATACATAGATTGTACGACATTCTTGTTTCTGTCTATATATAAACGCGCGCGGAGGTAGTGTTTTAAATTGTTTTTTAAAATTAATTTTTTTATTTTTTTATGTATTGATATCAAAAATAAATTTTTAAAAATAAAAAAATATTATTGTAATATATTTATAATTAAAAAACATCTTAAAAAACAACCAATATTACAATGTTAAATACTATCATATTACATACTTGGAAAACCTCAATTTAGTTTTAAATTAATATACTCATTTTCAGTTAATTACCAAACCTATAGATTTTATAAATTAGGTCCCAAACATTTCAAAAACCTAAAATGGTAATGCTCATTGACTTTTTCATCACAACAAATGCCGTTTTAGCGTATAAAATATGCAAATTAGACTTGAACTCGACAAAAGAAAACAATTAATAAATATATGAAACTTATGATATTTAATTAATAAATCCTATAAATTTAGGATGTAATTGACAATAAATATATAGGTTTGGGACTAAATCGAGGTTTCCTTTATTTTTTTCAATTATTAATTATGCGAGAGAAAGCTATATTCGATAACGTCGCCGTTTCCCCGCTTATACCATATCTCTCAGCCAGCAGGGTAGTGTTTAAAAACTGGACGACTCCACCCAGTTCTGCTCCACGGTACTGCCACCTCAGCTGCTCCTTCCTCACTCTCTTCCTCAATCACCCTGTAAGTCTCTCTCTCTCTCATTTCCTTTGAATCAATCAATCGAGTAATGGCTACCTGATTTTTCATCTCTCTTGTTTTAATTTGGATTGTTATTTATTTTGTTGATAGATTGATCGATCATTCGATGGGAAGTTCGAAGAAAAAAGAAGAAGAAAAGCTTAGATTTTGTATAGATAGAGGCGGAACGTTTACCGATGTGTATGCGGAAATTCCAGGCAAGAGTGATGGTCGGGATTTGAAACTGTTATCTGTTGATCCGGCGAATTATGAGGATGCTCCGGTGGAAGGGATTAGGAGGATTCTTGAGGAGTATACAGGAGAGAAGATTCCCAGAACCTCCAAAATCCCCACGAGTAAGATTGAGTGGATAAGGATGGGGACCACTGTAGCTACGAATGCCTTGTTGGAGAGAAAAGGGGAGAGGATTGCTTTGTGTGTCACTCGAGGGTTTAAGGATTTGTTGCAGATTGGTAATCAGGCTCGTCCGAATATCTTTGATCTTACGGTTTCGAAACCCTCCAACCTTTATGAGGAGGTTATTGAGGTTGATGAGAGAGTTCAGCTTGTTGTTGATGAGAGTGGGGATGATGGTTTGGGTTCGGTGGTTAAAGGGGTGTCGGGTGAGCTTGTGAGGGTTGTGAAGCCGGTTGATGAACAAGGTTTGAAGCCTTTGTTGAAGGGGTTGTTGGAGAGAGGGATTAGTTGTTTGGCTGTTGTGTTGATGCATTCTTATACGTTTCCGCAACATGAATTGGCTGTGGAAAAGCTTGCTGTTGATTTGGGTTTTCGACATGTTTCTTTGTCTTCGTCTTTGACTCCCATGGTTCGAGCTGTTCCTCGGGGGTTAACTGCTAGCGTGGATGCGTACTTAACCCCAGTTATCAAGGATTATTTGTCAGGTTTTATGTCGAAATTTGATGAAGGGTTGGGTAAGGTGAATGTTTTGTTTATGCAATCGGATGGAGGGCTTGCACCGGAAAATAGGTTTTCAGGACACAAAGCTGTTTTGTCTGGTCCTGCAGGTGGAGTTGTTGGTTATTCGCAGACACTTTTTGGGCTTGAAACAGAGAAGCCCCTTATTGGGTTTGATATGGGTGGTACATCTACGGATGTGAGCCGTTATGCTGGGAGTTATGAACAGGTCCTTGAAACCCAGATTTCCGGTGCCATTATTCAAGCACCTCAACTTGACATAAGCACTGTTGCTGCTGGTGGTGGATCAAAGTTGAAGTTCCAGTTTGGAGCTTTCCGGGTAGGACCAGAATCAGTGGGTGCTCATCCAGGCCCAGTTTGTTATCGTAAAGGTGGGGAATTGGCAGTTACCGATGCCAATCTCGTTCTAGGATTTGTCATTCCTGATCATTTTCCATCCATTTTTGGCCCCAACGAAGATCAGCCTTTAGATATCAAGGCAACAAGAGAAGAATTTGAGAAGCTTGCCAATCAAATAAACTCCTATAGGAAGAGCCAAGATTCATCTGCTAAGGACATGACTGTGGAAGAGATTGCTCTGGGATTTGTGAATGTTGCAAATGAAACAATGTGCCGTCCGATACGGCAGTTGACAGAGATGAAGGGCCATGAAACAAGGAACCATGCTCTTGCTTGCTTTGGAGGTGCTGGCCCACAGCATGCTTGTGCCATTGCCAGGTCGTTGGGCATGAAAGAAGTACTTGTTCACAGATTCTGTGGGATCTTAAGTGCGTATGGCATGGGCTTGGCAGATGTTGTTGAAGAGGCACAAGAACCATATTCTGCTGTTTATGGCCCTGATTCCATCTTGGAGGCTTCCCATAGAGAAGATATGTTACTGAAGCAGATAAGGCAGAAGCTACAGGAGCAAGGGTTCAGAGAGGAGAACATTACAACAGAAACATATTTAAACTTGCGGTATGAGGGCACGGATACTGCCATCATGGTGAAGAAACATGTCAATGAAGAGGGGTCAGGGTCCGACTATGCAGTGGAGTTTGTGAAGCTATTCCAGCAGGAGTACGGATTCAAGCTACAGAATAGGAATATTCTTATATGTGACGTCAGAGTTCGTGGTATTGGAGTCACTAACATACTGAAGCCACAAGTACTGGAACCCACTTCTGGTAACCTGGAAGTGGAAGGCCACTATAAGGTTTACTTCGGGAATGGGTGGCTTGATACACCTCTATACAAGCTTGATAATCTGGGTTGTGGACACATCATACCTGGCCCTGCAATCATCATGAATGGAAATAGCACGGTGGTAGTGGAACCCCAATGCAAAGCTATCATAACGATATATGGAAACATCAAAATTGAAATTGAGTCTAGCATGAGCACCGTGAAAATAGCCAAAAAAGTTGCAGATGTTGTGCAGCTCTCAATTTTCAATCACAGATTTATGGGAATAGCTGAACAAATGGGACGGACGCTACAGCGAACTTCCATATCAACAAATATCAAGGAAAGGCTAGATTTCTCTTGTGCTCTCTTTGGCCCTGATGGGGGACTAGTTGCTAATGCCCCCCATGTCCCTGTGCATCTTGGAGCCATGTCCAGTACTGTTCGGTGGCAGCTCAATTATTGGGGAGAAAACTTGAATGAAGGTGATGTTTTGGTCACCAACCATCCTAGTGCCGGAGGTAGCCATCTTCCTGACATAACTGTCATCACACCTGTGTTTGATAATGGTAAGCTGGTTTTTTTTGTTGCAAGTAGAGGACATCACGCAGAGATTGGGGGTATTACTCCTGGAAGCATGCCCCCCTTTTCAAAGTCAATATGGGAAGAAGGAGCTGCAATTAAAGCATTTAAGCTTGTAGAAAAGGGGATTTTTCAGGAAGAGGGAATTGTTAACCTTCTCCAGGAATCAGCTCATAAAATCCCTGGAACTCGCCGGCTTCAAGACAATTTATCAGACCTACATGCACAAGTAGCTGCAAACCAGAGAGGTATCTCCCTTATCAAAGAACTGATTGAGCAGTATGGTTTGGAAACTGTTCAGGCCTATATGACCTATGTACAGCTAAATGCAGAAGAAGCTGTGAGGGAAATGCTCAAATCAGTTGCTGCTAGAGTTTCATCTCAGTCAGACAAGTTTGGAGAGAATAATAATGTAACTATAGAAGAAGAAGATAGCATGGATGATGGCTCTGTCATACATCTGAAACTAACTATTGATTCTAATAAAGGGGAAGCATTTTTCGATTTTAGTGGGACAAGCCCTGAGGTGTATGGGAATTGGAATGCACCAGAAGCAGTAACAGCTGCCGCAGTCATATACTGCCTTCGCTGTTTGGTGGATGTTGACATTCCTCTCAACCAAGGTTGTTTAGCCCCGGTTGGAATCCATATTCCTAAAGGCTCATTCCTCTCTCCAAGTGACAAGGCTGCAGTTGTTGGAGGTAATGTTCTCACATCTCAGAGGGTAACAGATGTTGTACTTACTGCCTTTCAGGCCTGTGCTTGTTCTCAGGGTTGCATGAATAATCTCACTTTTGGGGATAATACTTTTGGCTATTATGAAACAATTGGAGGTGGAAGTGGTGCTGGTCCTCACTGGGATGGGACAAGTGGAGTCCAGTGCCATATGACCAATACCCGTATGACTGATCCAGAGATTTTTGAGCAAAGGTATCCTGTTCTTTTGCATAAGTTTGGACTAAGAGAGAACAGTGGAGGATCTGGGCTTCATAAAGGGGGTGATGGGCTTGTAAGAGAGATAGAGTTCAGGCGGCCAGTTGTAGTGAGTATTCTTTCAGAAAGGCGTGTGCATGCACCAAAAGGTCTGAAGGGGGGAAAAGATGGGGCTCGCGGGGCCAATTACCTAATTACCAAAGATAAACGGAGAGTTTACCTTGGAGGTAAGAACACAGTTGAGGTGCAGGCAGGGGAGATTCTTGAGATTTTAACTCCTGGAGGTGGTGGGTGGGGTTCATGTTGATTTTTTGGTGCAAACTGCTGCATTGAGGTGGTAGTGGTGGGTGGATTTGTTGTTGGTTTCTCCGATGCTGCATTGAGATGCCTGTTCTGAGTGCTATGACTGTATCAAGAGCAGTTGGTGCTATGAAACTTGCTGTAGTTGCTGTATCAGCTGATGCTGCATAGCTTGCAGTATTGCCCAGTTTGCTACAGGTTGATTTCATTGCTGTTTCTGCTTTGATCCCGGTTTTGCAGCTCCATTGCTTTTGCAACATTCTGGCAAAAAAGAACTGATGTGTCAGGAGTTTCTTATTTCCTTGGCATGAGTTTGCTTTTTCTTAAACTTGCTATTGTTCTCTCCTAGATAGTGATACTCCAGACTGTTATATTGGGTGGTTATGAAATGTTCTCATGTGAACAAATGAAATAATTCATGGTTTAGTATGTTCCCTTTCTTCCTGCAAGACTGTTTGTCTACGCGGTGAAAATTACGGTTCAAGCAAAATAATAATAATAATAATGTTTTTTTTTCTTAAAAAAAAAGAAGGATGGAAATGCGTAGAGAAATGGGCACAATAAATCAAGTTGCTTTTCTAATCTAAGATACTACTTGAAACATATCCCCAATCTTATAACCTTACCCTTTGTGGTCTAAAGGAAGTGCTTTCCAGGTTAATTTGCTTGAGAAATACGACAATATCTGAAGATAAGATTGCCTAAAGAGATAAAATCCATAATCCATACCGAATTAGCTATTTGTTTAAGCAAGAAGGGAATTCTGGCCATATATTTATTGTTCTTGTTCTTGTTCTTGGTTTTGATTGAAACTAGAAGCCAGGCCATATCAAGGGCGCTTGGGTCTTCCTCTCTTGGTCTCCCAGTCATTGTAGCAAGGGCATGTTTCCTTGTTACCATAAGTGCCAGGAGGAACGCAGAGGCACGTAGCACTGCATCTCAGACAGAAGAACATCCATGGCTTCCTGTGTGATGTTGCTGAGCAGATTGAACCGACTATTTCATTCACTCATCAAGCTATCACAGATTCAACAGTTTCAAGCATAGGTTCCAAATATCGGGTCATGATTCGGGCATCTGAACCGACTATTTCCTTTTCAGAGGCATCTAGATGCGGTTGCAACATTAGAAGGTGTAATTAGAAGAAGAAGAAGAAGAAGAGAGAGGACCGTCCATCAAGTGATAGTAGATCCAAAAATGGGTTTTTGCTTGCAAGCATGGAGAGGAGATTTATAAGGGGTATTATTTGTAGGAATTGTTTTGGGATGTTCGCTTTTTTGAAATTGTGGTAGTAGTTGCGGTTTAAATTATTTTTCACTTAAAAATATATCGAAATGATATTTTTTTATTTTTAAAAAATTATTTTTAATCGAGATCAGCACATCATAACGATCGATCTGAAAACATAAAAAAAATTAATAAAAAAATTAAAATCTGATAAAACACGGTTTCAACCGCATTCTCAAACGAGATGTGATTGTTAGGGTTAGGTATTAAATCCAAAAATGGGTTTCGATCTCATATGATTTGTGTTTTTGATTTATTTATTTTTCTTTGTTTTTGTCAAACTTTGTAGGGCTACTTATCGTGTCTTTTATTGCTCTTGTTGTTTTGCAATGTGCATTTCTCTTGTGTTTCCAATATTATGGATCTTTTACACCTTTTTTTTTATATAATCATTGAAGTTATAGAATTGTCTGAGAAAGTGTTTGAATCTAGTATTACTTTACTCATTATCTCTATGTAATTATTATTTTTTTCATCATATTAATTCATCAACGTATGGTTATAATTATAAAACATAGCTTAGCTAAACACAATCCAATGAAACGATGGCCAATAACCTGCTCAAATCAAGTTTTATTTTGATTTTTTTTTATCAAAATAGCATTGTTTTAGTTTTTATTAAAAAAAAAAGTGGCATCTTTTTTTCTTTTTTAAATGTCAATACTTAAGTTGATATGACCAACTTGAAACTCGGATTTTGGATAGCGGGTAAATACTTGTTATTTAAGCTTAAATGTTGCTTAGTGCCAAAAAAAAATTGTCTAGTTACTTCATTGTTTAGCTTTCTTAAGAAAGCTCATTAGTTTCATTTGTAACCCAATAATGTATCTTTTCGCAATTTCATCTCATATGAAAAGTTTCAGTTTCAGTTTCAGTTTCAAGCAAAATCATAAACAAAAAGCAATTGAATAAAATTAGATTCATAATAGATAATCTCTTTGAGTTTTACATCTAGTATCTAAAAAAATCAAATGTTTTTGGATTTAATTAATTAAAAAAGAAAGGGAAAGAGAAGATAAATTTTTGAGGATGTTTGGCGGGTTGATTAAGAGCATGTTTGTGATTATTGTAGATATTATTTTTAAATTTTATTTTTAACATTAGCATGTCAAAAGAATTCAAAAATATCAAAAGAATAATTTTAAAAAAAAACAAATTTAAATTTTTAAAAAAAACACAATTGAATCACAAAATCAAAAACATATTTAATGACAAGGACATGTGATAACAACATGCCTTTCATTAATGTATTATTGGGTAATGTTGTATGAGTTTTCATCTTAAATAGCAAATTGGCAATGTGATAACAACATGCCTTTCATTAATGTATTATTGGGAAATGTTGTATGAGTTTTCATCTTAAATAGCAAATTGGCAATCAATCATCCACGACTCATCTACAATACTTTGGGATCTTTAGCACCATCTTAGATGTTTAAATTATCTAGAATAGAAACATCTAGTAGGTGGTCCAGTAATAAGAGTTTGGGATCAAGAAATTTATGTTTTTTGTGGTCTCAGATTCGAGCCCTAAAGTAATTAATATTGATGGTCATTGGAGGTTTATCTAGTTGTTAACTTGAGGGTCCATATAAATTAATCAAAATATATGTAAGTTGGCCTGAACACTTCACGTGAATTAAAAAAAATATCTAAAATAGTAGCAAAGACACAGCACCCACCCTCTTAGCCTAATATGAGGGGAATTTGGAAAGTGGCTAGCTTCTTCTTATTTTTCTTTCTTTGGTTTTTTTATCAAGTGGTTAAGGATATTTCTTCTATTCTTGATTGTTTTAAAAAAAAAGTACCTAGAAAAATCATCTGCATGCATCATGTGAATGTAATGGTAAATTTTTTAAATCGAGAAAAAAATTTTCTTTTTTAAATCGAGAAAAAACTTAGAATCAATTAAATAAAAAAAAAACACTTTTAAAACATAAAAATTAAAAAAAAATTATATTTTTCTTTCTCTTTTTTGTTTTTCCTGAAATGAATCCTGTAAAGAGGAAAGAAAAGGGAATTGTAATTTTGGGCCTTTGTAGTTAGGCTCCAAGCTTCAACTAAAGCATAGCACAATCAGGAAGGGTTTCTAAGACATGTGATTGAACACGCCCAGGTTTTTAATTCCTTTCTCGTTGATCTCTGAAGAAAAGGGAAGAATCTGCTCCACATGTTACCATTTTTTCTTTAGATCTAAGACAAGGCAAGAAAATTTTATATATTTTCACTCACGCACGCACGCACAATTAGGACCTAAATTATCAGCCACCAAAAGCTAGTGAATTTTGATTTCGTTCAACTAAGAAAACAAAAATAATTTGATTATGCTTTCAAGCACACCAAGCTTGCATTTACACAGCTTTATGATCTACCATCACAAACCATATAAATTAGTTATTACGAAGGGCAAACCCTAGTTATTAAAAACTGGCTTGAATCCGAAAACTAGACAGACCAATATTCTGTGATATGTGCCGGCCAGCTCCTTTTGGCCACTATTTTGCTATTGCTGCCTCCTATTTGCATTATAAGACTCCTCATACTCTGCCCATTTTACAATGGAACATCGGGAAGAACTGCGCTAAGCCGGACATAACCATTAGCGGCAATGATGAAAGCCATTCACTGCGCTGGGAACCTCCATGATGAACTTAGGAGGGTGGTAAGTTGAGCATTGCAGAGAGTTTTTGCAAGTCCCAGTATTCCTTCTGGGATATGATAACAGCTCCTGCAGCCAGAGCAGCTGACACAATAAACAGGCTTCTTATGCATCCATGGCCTCGTGAAAGTCGTCCCAGAATTGCCTTGCAGTACTTGTCTGCTTCTTTCAAGGATGCACAGTCCCCTGCATTTTCCTCCTCTGCCAATGCTTTCCCATTCTATAAAAAACACAGCATATACCAAGTTACAGATAACAAGATGGTCACATGATAAACAGCTGGCATAAGATCATCAGTACCAGCTGAAGCTGTGAGTTAGAATAGGTGCACCAGCAACTAAGACATTATCTGGGTCCCAATCATACGCGTGATAGTGACTGTAATAATCATTTGATACTTGAAATATGGTAATAAATATAGAAAAATATAACTGCCTGGAGCAATGAGAGGAAAAACACAAGGCCGCCTCATTTCTCTTCCACCCTTTTGTCAGGAAAAAGAGGAATGTTAATGGCAGAGTAATTCAGAAAACACGAGGGCTGTTCACCAAATTCACAAACAACCAACCTGAAATGCCTAATGGTAATTTATTTCCAGTTCAGGGCTTGTCTAAGACAATGACAGCAAAGAATTAACAAGGGTACCAATGACCTGAAACCTTTATTTTAATACTATAGATGCATTACTGTAAGTAAATATGCATATACGAATTAAAAATGTTACCTTCTGCCTGAAACTCTTCAGAGTTTCCCTCACGGGGTCAAGAGAAGAATGTTTGACCGAGTGGTCCTTCCATTCATCAGACAGCCTTCTCAAAACAGTGACACTTGCTTCGAGATTATCCAGATAAAACATGTCCTGTTTCCAAGTAATTCATGCAAAGTAAACCAAAGCCAATGATGTATATAACAACAGCAAAGTGTCTAAAATTTAAAATTAAGATCTTAATTACATAAGAAAATGCTTACCCATTGTTTGTAACTATTAGGGTTCTGTGTCAAACACCAAATAAAAATGTCACTTGCTTCCCTAGACAGTTCAGAGCTACCTGCAGAAAGCACTGCTGATCAAACTGTGATGTACATTTATGGAGAGCAACAATCAATTGATGCCCATTTGAGTTTTGACTACCTTCTCCAGTGACTTTGACTGCAATGTTCAATATCTGCTGCGTAACTTGTTTCATTGCTTTGCTTCCTGAGGACCCAGCAAGAGCAACCTCCTTCAAGGTTGGATAAACAGCTTCGAATCTCTCAGTTGCCTAAGGAAAAAAAATCAACCAAAACTTGCCTCGGACCTAAAATACCCACCAAAATCTAGCTAAAAATGCTGCACCAGAGCACCCACCTTAACTCTAGCTGAAGGAACTGGGAAGGTGAGTCTCATCAAAAGTTCAAGAGCTGAAGGTGGCACTAAGCGCTCACCCTTTTTAACAGCACCATTTAATAAAATTGTACGAGCTTTGGGGGATGACAAGATTCTAATCCAAGCAAAAAAGGGGAAAGAGAGAAGTCAGAAAAAAAATACGAAATAAACACTGAAAATTAATATTCCATTACTAACTGCCCAATAATTTCAAAGATCTGAATAACTCAAGCATCAAATACAAAGTGAAATTAATTTCAATCCCAATGATACCTCTCAACCAACTGCAGGATCAAGTCCCTAGATTGAGGATTACTGCTTGATTTCCCACTCAGCATAGGGAAGAGAACACGAATCCATGTGTATAATCCCACAACCAAATCTCCTTGAGACGCCTAAATCAAGATACAATTCCAAATATTAAAATTTATTTTCCTAAGAGAAGAATTCACATATCTGGGAATTCTAAGTGGTCAGCTTACCTGAGCAATCATCCATCCAGTGACCGGAAGCTTGTCTTGTCCTTGATATTTTGGATTTTCACTAATTATCGGCAATAAATCGATCAACACATCAGGCTTGCGTCGTAGCGTCATTGCCAAAACCACAAATAGAGCAACCTGGAACTCATCAATATATCAATAAAATGGTTACTTGGATGAAAAAACACAATCTATACCCAGCACTATTACAACAACCATATGAAAATTAGTAAAACTTAAGATATGTAATGTGCACTAGCGAAACCTTTAATGTTGATGCTGGTGCTAACCATAAACAAAGCCTTAAAATAAGCATGTTTCCAAACATTTTTCAAACAGGAAAGAGTCATCTGACTTGCTGAAAAGACTCTGGAAAGATATGGGTGTTGACAAGAATATAAATGAAATCGAGGGTGTGAGACTCATATTTATGTTTTTCTAAAACCTTCAAAATGTTGATTTCCAGATAAAATTTCTTTAAAGCAAGACTCAATGGATGAAACCATGGTTTAAACATAACATGATAATAGTGGGGGAAACTCTTGAATGAAAGTGTTGACTAGCATAGAAGTATTTATAAATCATATAGAAAGAGTAGTCCTGAAAGCTACCCGAGACTTAGATGGTGATCGCTGGACCACCTTTTTGGATCCCTTGGCAACTTCTTGATGACTTGCAAGGTCAGCAAAAATACTATCCAATGACCATAACACAAAGGACCCAAGTGCTTCAAAGGATCGCTGGCCAAGCCAGTCAACTGATGCCTTGTAAACATCTTGAGAGATGTGTGCGAGGGGGGTCTGCTCAGAAAAGCAATAATTTAAAATAAAATGTTAGAAATGGTTATGAACATACAAAATTCATTAAAATCACATTGAGCACACTTAAACTTGTCGTGGAACAATGTAAGTGAATTGATTCCGATCGATCCAACTTAGATCATCATATAGATGAATTACACAACGTCAGTACCTAACCATCTTAGCACACATAAATGTCAGAACAAACAAACAAACAAAAACTAACTACAGCATTATATCCCCAAGTCAATCGCACACATTAATACTTTTTTCCATAAAAACCCAGTCTTCGAAAGAAAAGGAAAAAAAACATGTTAACAAAAATGATATTATATTTATGTAATCAAAAATAATTTCACCTAAGTCATAATTAGACTGATAAAAATATTTAAAAGAAAAAACTTACATCAATCAATTTGGAAACAGGAGACTCCTTGAAGATCTTTAACCAAGGAAATTGAGCTGAACTCACTGATGAAAATGATCTTCCATAGTAATCAGCAAATCTCATTAACAGTATATCCTGCTGAGTCTCATACGACGCCTAAATCCAACAAAACGACATCAGAAAAAAACGAAAAAGAGAATCTTTTATTTGAAAAAAAAAAACATCATGTATGGATTAATTAAAAACCAAAATTAAATTAAACAATTAAATGCTTACAGTGATGTCAACAAGAAAGGCGCCTAGATCACCGGCATCGATCTTCGCAGCCGCCTCCGCCACCGTTACTTTTGGTTTCTTCACCTTCGGCTTCTTCACCTTCTTCACTTCCTCTCCAGCACCACCACCGTCTCCACCATGACCTCCATCTTCACTCTCGCCATCATCCTCATCAGAATGCCGCTTCGATCCATCTCTCTCACCACTCTCCTCCTCCTCTCTCTTCCGCCACTCCTCCTCAATCCTCCGGCGCCGGTCCTCCGATTTCTTCTCAATCGACCGAAACACATCAGCTTTCTCACCGCCGACGCCGTTAGATCGCTGGTGATCGGAGGAAGAACTCTCCGACGAGTTCGAGACTTTCGAGGGTTGTTGTTTCTTGTTTCGTTTTGAATACGAAACTGTTTTCCATCCGCCGTCGTTCTGATCTTTACCGCTAACGCTACCGTTAGCGTTAGCGTTACCGTTACGGTTTCTCATTTCTATTTCATCTTCCATGAGAAGTTGTGCTATAAGAGCCGAATTCTCGTCCATGATTGAAGGGACAGCAGTTTAAACGGAGCGACAGAACCGGAGGTTTAGTTTTCAACGGCGAGTGAAGGGAGGGGGGTAAGCCGGGTCGGGTTTTTGAAGGAGAGAATCAGAGAAGGGAGTCGCTGGTGATAAAAGGACACGGGAATATTTCGGGTTTGGCATTTGGACTTTTCTGGTAAGTAAATTACGCTGAATGCCATTATTATTAATATTTTAAATTGGGAATTCCTATTGGCAGGCACAGCCTTTTCTCTTTTTTTACACTAAATAACTAATATAAAATGTTAAGTTGTTTTTATTAGGGAATATATTGAAATAATATATTTTTTATTTTTTAAATTTTATTTTTAATATTAATATATTAAAATGATTTAAATTAATAAAAAAATTAATTTTTAAAAAATATTCTTGAAAAGCAATTAATTTTTTAATTTTTTTAGAAAACAAAACTGGAATTTTCAGCTGGAAAAAAATCTGTTTTTTAAGTTTTGGATATACAAATTGGTAAACTTGGCCAAAATGACTGCCAAGGGAGCCCATGATAGAATTTATTAGGGCAAGAAAATTGCTTCTTCTTTCCATGATCGCATTACCCCCTTATGTGGTAGGGTCACTGGTTTTTTAAAAAAATAATAATAATATCAATATCTAGATCAATTTACACATACTAGTTAATAGTTATATAAATTTTTCATAACCTTAAAATTCATAAAACTTAAACTAATAATTTTAAAATAATAAATTTAAAATTTAACCAGTAAAACTATATCCGAAATTCATTCACTGGTTTTCTTTTTCTTGAGCATGACAGTAAGTGCATTGATGCTTTCATTTCATTGATAATGGCTTGAATGCTTTCTTTGCTTCAACAAGACAATGAGTCGTTCTCAGAAAAAGAAGGCAGTGCATGTGTCTTTCTCAAGAATTTTGTATGGGTCCCATCCATTAACTACCCAAGGATTTTAATATATATATATATATATATATATATATATATATATATATATATATATATATCATTCAAAAATCACATCAATATAAATTATTAAATCCCACCAAAATGGATGTTGATATAACTATTTATGCGTTACACTAAAAGGATGCTCCATTTTGGTTTTCAAGGTGAAATCCAAGATGTTGATATTGCTGTAATGAAATATTGATATCCAACGGTAATTAAAAAAAACGGGGAATTGATTTAATTCAAATCCAACAACCTGTTATATATTAGATACTAATATTTCAATGCTAATACGATAGTAATATACACACAAAAAAGGAAACTTTATTTTTTAATTATATCTTCTCTTTATGTGTGATAAATAGGATTTTTAATATTCAAATTCAAGGGATATCAGGGAAATAAATTCCTTGAATAAATAAATTCAGATATTCTCTTTCTAAAATACAAATAAAAACATAATAATTTTTTTAAAAAAAAAAACATTTTTCTTCCGTCTTAAACCAACTATAAGCTTTATTTGAGAGTACGGTTGAAATGAATATTTCTAAAAAAATTATTTTTTTATATTTTTATATTATTTTAATATATTAATATTAAAAATAATTTTTTAAAAAAATAATATTTTAATATATTTAAAAATAAACATTTTAAAAAATATTTGTTACTGCTCTACTAAATATCCCTGAGATGCCACGACATGTTAGGTCGTTGACCATATTTTTTTTAATTAACAGTGTTTGATTAATTTGACAAAATCATGCAGTAGTCAATAGCAAAGTTGGTGGGATTGGAGACTAGATCCAATCTCAGGATCGGTCGGCTGTCTGATTTTTGAAACTGTATTATAATTGAAAATCTTGAATCCCATGCAATTATGACAATAATTGTTTTCTTTTGGAAATATTGTCATGAAATATAGCTATCAAATAAAATCAAACTGACTTTCAAAATAAAAACAAAATTGCTGTCGTCATTACGACAGTGTCAATGGACATCTTATGATAGAAGAAGTTGTTTACCTTCTTGTAATAATGCATGGAAATACCATTAGCATGGAGGTTTTTCTAGTTAAAAAAACCTATTGTTACAGAAAATACTAGAAGGTGTGATATTTTTACCATACATGATAATGTTCACACACACACATGTTATTGTGAATTCACCATTTATTTTTTATTTTTTATTTTGATTTTTAAACTTCAATTTTTAAGTGATTTGATCCTAAATTAAAAGTCAATTACTTTTGATTTCTTAAAAAATTATGAATTTAAATGAATAGAGACCGAAATAAAAAAGATACCAGGAATGGATTGTGTGTTAAGGGTTTTCATGAAAAATATGCTTAGATCTTTAATCTTTAAAAATAATAAACAGGTCCCTTTAAATTTGACAAATTTAATTGTGGTGTAAAAGTTCATTTGTATTATTTTTCGGTCCGTGATTAGAGAAACGAGTGAGAGAGATTGCTAGATTCCAACGATGAGAAAGAAAGTCACCATTCATATCATTTTTACCACCAAAATGGTTTTTTTTATGTCCACGGTTTCCATGCAATGAAAAAGGTTTGATGATGGTTGTTTGGAGTCTCAATATTGCCTGAAAAGCAAATCCAGGTCGAGAAAGTTAAATCTAAACTGGTTTGATTTCAGTCTTTTAATCCTTTTTTAGGTAATTTTTAGTTGTTAGATTGGTTTGTGGGTATTCTAAGGGTGTTAGTAAGGTGTTTTTAGGTTGAAATGACTTGAAAACTGAGTTTGTTTGGGAAAAACATTGTCTTGATTTTTTAGTCACCTTAGTAGTGGTTGAAATCTACACTTGCAGATGACACATTGTTTGTCTCAACAGGAGATGTGTCATCTGTGTATTTTATTAAAAAAAAAAGAGACAGACAACATGTCATTCACTCATTTTAAAAAATAAAAAATAAAACCAAGTCCAGGCACACGGGTCTGGGCTTAAAGGCCTACCTACGCGTCTAAGCTTTTCATTGCTATGGCCTAGGGTGCTAGGCCATAGGCTCACATCTAGGCTTATTTTTTTACCTTTTTTTTAAATATATATATTTAGGTTAAATATAAATTTAAGATAAAAAAATTATTGAACTCAGTTGAATCCATAACCCATATCACAAGTTTGGCGGGTTAAGCCACAACACCTAAGCTGCTATTATTATTATTATTATTATTTTTTAATTGATAATTTTTTAATGTCTTTTTTTAAATAATTTTTAAATTTATGTTTAAATTAAAACTAAGTATTGTAATTATCAAATTACTATGCTAATATATTATTTAATTAGTTGGCCAAATACAACAATAATTTCAAGGAGATATATATATTAGGTGGATGCTTGGATTTTTTTATTTAATTTCAAGAAATACATAATTTAATAAAATAGTAAGATATTGCAGAAAAAAAAAGGAGTAGTATTATCCGAACAAATAAATCATAAAAAATTCTCGTGCATGCATTGAATTTTATTTATTTTTTTGTCTTAAGACGCCATGCCCATTATTTAATACTATATTTATAAAATCCACATATCTATGTATTATCAAGACTTTAGTATGAAAAGTCTTTTTGAAAATCATTTTTCCAAGGAGCAATAAATTATTGAAACCCTAACATGACACCTTAGATCATTCAATTAGAGGAACAAATCAAATAAAAATCAAATCAATTTCCTTTTCCGATACTTATCAACAACAGCAGCAGAAAAGGAAAGAAAGAAAGAAATCCCTTCTTTACTTTTATTTTCTGCCCATCATCAAATATTTGCAGTCCCATTTTGTAATTTGACGAGGCTGTGAGGGGTAAATGGGGAATATAAGAAGATCCGATATGAACGAGGGTCTTTTATTTTTAAATATTTAGTTGCTGGTGTGGAGCCCACCCGGAGGCCCCATAGAGTCCACAGAGACCCCACCCCAATCAACATGGAAAATTTTAGGTTGCCTCATGCTAATCAGCAATTTTATTAACTTCTAAGGGCCCCACCCCATAGGATTAACGAAGACCACCCTTATAATCATCTACTTATGACATCATCACTTCATTCAAGAAATCTTGTTTATTGACAATTCAATTTATTTTATATTTGTATCTTTGACTCTCAAAACATTAATTATATAATTAATTAATTAATTAATTTTTATGTATAATAATATCCCGGACCATCAAATAAAAAACATTTAAATTTATATAAAATGTGAAACATATAATTATTTAAAACATTACTAGCAAAATCTCCATGCTATGACATCACTCGTGATCATGAAATTGAGTGATTTGGAGTTCGGAGGCAGGTAGGAGGTAGGAAGGCGAGTTACAAGAGGAAAAGGAAGAAGAAAGAGAACCTTCCCTTTCTTTAAAAGAAAAGATGGAAAAAAAAAAACTAATCAAATTTTGTGACGTTATTATTGGGTTATAATAAGTTAAATCGAGTCAATTTCAAATAATATCATTTAAAAAAAAATGATATTAAAACAACATTGTTTGAAGATTTATTTTTTAAAAATATCAAATCAAGTTTTGACAAGATTATCATGTCAAACTAAGTAAATTATATATTATTTTTAAAAAAAGTAACTCGGCCCAAACCAGGGCTAAGTCAACCATATTCTATTTTGACTAGTTGAACCATACCATGTTTAATTACTGTATTTAGTCTCCATTTGGGAACGCGGTTAGAACCGCCGCGTTCCCTCAAATTTCAATTTTTTTTGTTAAAAATTATTTTTTTATGTTTTCAGATCGTTTTGATGTGCTGATCTAAAAAACAATTTCTAAAAAATAAAAAAACATCATTTTTATGCATTTCTAAGTGAAAAACACTTTGAACTGCAACTTCCACCACAATCTCAAACAGGCCCTTAAGGTAGTTTTATTAAGGTGTGTTTGGCTATACAGTTCAACCTGTTTTTCATTAAAAGTTGGATTTTTTTTGTTTAATTTTTTTATATGTTTAGATCATTTTAATGTTAAAAATAATTTTAAAAAGTATAAAAAATTATTTTAATTTATTTTTAAATAAAAAATATTTAAAAAATAACCATAAACATAATTATGTATCTCGGAACACACATCTCACCACGCGCGCATGATATTTTGTTTTGTGTTAGGTAGTGAGAATCCCATGAGAAACATGTTGATAGGTTTGATACTGTACTGTAAGACAGCGTTACGGGGACGTTGTACAATCTTTCCTTAGGTCATGTCATTCAGCATGGTGTCAGAGAAAGGGACAAAGGCAGTCTCTTTCTTTCTTTCTTTCTTTCTTTTGATATATACTAATCGCTCCCATTCTGCCGCGGGAAGGGACCACTCTCTCTCCATATCCAAACACGCTAAAAGCATGAAGACCTTTTTATTTTTTTTCCTAATATTATTAAACTCGGGAAAAAAGGTAAAATTTGAAATTCTCTGAAATAATTCTTTGCCCGCGTGAATTTTGGACCCCACTATTAAAAACCTAACCTGATATAAATTAATTGGTTTTAAAAAATATAGTTGACCATCAAAAGCATGAATTAATTTATAAAAATAATAAAGAAGATTTTTTTAAAGTCTTGAGGCGAATGATCACAGTTATACTTGGCTTGGTTCATGCATTTATATGGGTTTTATTAGTTTTTTTTTAATAATTTTAATTTAATTATATGATAAAAAATAAATACTTGCATAATCAAACTTCAATCATATAATAGATTTTTGTTTGATATTATGATAACCCTAAACAAAATAGAAAAAAATCATCCATGAAATCTATTTCTTAACTAATTAAACATTAATGAATGAAATAAAAAAAATAGTTTTTTTTTAATTATTATTGACATTAAGTAAAAAACCAAATTGCCTTGAGATGATTAAGCCCTGTAACTTTAAAAGTTGCTTTGTTTTTTTTTAGAAAAAGCTTAGATTCAAGTTATGTGTTGTTTTGCATTTATAACATTATAACAACTAAACTTTGTAAAAAAGTACAAAAAAAACCTACCCTAACTTCAATCAATTAAAAAATGGCTAATCCACAATAATTGAAGGAGAGCAAGTATGAAAGTTATCGTGGAAAAAAATGGTAAATTAATTGTTTAAACCAATACTAATTAATCTAGGTGAATATTTAAAACTTAGGTTAATATTTTAAATTCACAACCTGTTAAATTGAAAACTTGAGTTCAATTAAAAATCTTATTTATTAACTGGTGTAACGCTAAATGATAAAATAAAAAAACTAACTAAAGAACAAAAACAAAGAGCATCAAATATGAAAGGAGAAAAAAATGAAGGAGTGAAATTAAAAAAGAAAAAAAATAAAAAACTATTTAAAATAAAAAAATCAAAAAAATGAGGATCAAATTTGATAGATAAAGAAATTAAAGGAGGATGCAATTGAAAGCAAAAGAAAAATTGAGAAATGAATTAAAACAAAACAAATAGATATAAAAAAATCATGGACAAAATCAAAAGAAAAATAATTTGAAGGGCTGATATGAAAATATAGAGAGCCAGACTTGGATTTCTAGAAGGAAAGAGAGAGACAAAAAAAGGATGTCGATGATGCATTGAAGGTCTAATGAGGACATGCGTCGTACAAGAAGAAAAAAGAGGTTGAGACAAATTGAATGATGTGGAAGAATCAAATTTTTTACCATTGTATATAGCCATACACGTTGCTCTAAGATGGCTAACATGTGCAAAGCATGCATCGATGACTTTTAACTTTTGTTTTCCTTTCAAAAACACTACCCTACCCTCATTATCCAAGCATTATTACAGAAAAAACCATTTTGCAATTACAAATTAATTGCTCAGGTCAAGCTTAAAAAAACTTAAATCTAAGGGTAATATAATAATTTCATTTAGCAAAAATACGAAATGCCAAAAAAGATCCTAAACCATAATTAACTAATTATTTGTTTTTAAGGGTGACAAAGTCATTTATCTATGCAAAATATTAATAAAAAGACAAAGACACCCTTTAACAATTCAAAAATGACAAATGAACCAGAGGAAAAAACTAATTTACCCTTAAAAAGACAATTAAGTTAGAGTTTTTTCAAAGACATGTATCAATGATTTTCTTACATGTTTTTGCTTTTCTCTCTGATGTCTCCAGAACAACAATTTTAAGCTTTTTGTTTCTTTTGGTTAATTGCTAATTAATTATTGAGACCAAGATTATTAAATGGATTGGTTAACCTGCTTTGACTTAAATCAATTTAAAACAAAGTTGTTTAAAGATTTTTTTAAAAAAATAAAATGATATTATTTTTAAAAAAAATCAAATCAGGTAATCATCGACTTTAATTAGATCAATTAAGTTGTGGATTGACTTATCAAGTCAATTGAGTTTAACTATGTCAACTTTAATACTATTCGATATAAACACAACCTAGATCAAGTCGAAGATGGTGAGTCTCTAGACTGAGTTATTGGGTTGGATTTAACAATGTTGTGACTAATAGAACAAACTATATGTTGCAATGTCGCGGTCGCACAAATTAATTATCCTAACTTAAAACACAACACACAAGATAATATAGAGCAAACAAGGGGGCGTTCCCACGAGGAAGGTTCAAGACAGATTTTTATGCTAGATGATATGCAACTTGGGGGGGTTTGGATGTTATCTAGGCTAAAGCAAAAGAAAATAGAAAACTATCAAGCAAAATTAAATAAAATCAAAAAACTATCAAGAGAACAAACCTTGGTCGCAAGCACACATCCACCTACAGAAATCAGAACTGATCATGGAAATGAAATATCAATTTATATTCTGAATATTTATCTCTTTTTAACATTGGTTAGTTAACGGATCCGCCGTATAAATAACCCTAACCATCAAACAACCATAGTGTCCGCACTAGTAATTTAATTCAATGGCAGCCTTAAGAACTAGATAAGTTGATTAATCAAGAAAACATAACTGTTCGCAGTCTATGTTTGATTTGATTAAATGTTCTCTCTAAGATTAATAACATAGATCTGCCACAATTATTAAACTCGGTTGCTTCACAAGTTCATATACCACAACTCTGGTTTTGATATCAAACGTAGCAATAGATTGTCTATAATAATAACTTAGAGTCCGCTCTAGCAATTAAAATAAACAATTATAGAAAAAATAAGCATAGAAGAATAAACATATTCACCATATAAACTGAAAAAAAAGTAAAATAAATCTCACAGTTCTTGAAATCCGAAGGTTTCTGTGTCCTTGCAACCAAGAAAACAAGTTTAGCCTTGCATGTTTGTTAAACAACTAATAAAAAAGAAGGAAGAATCCATGATTTTGGGTTTCTTAGAGGAAGGGGGCGTTTTTCTCTTCTTGACTGGCTTCCCCCCTTCTCTTCTCTCATTTTTTTTTATATCTTAGGAAACCCTAGTCTTTATTTTACAAAATAGTCCTCCCTTAAGTAGACAGTTTACATTTAAGTACTTCAATAACTATTTTTCTAAAAAAGAAGAAATAGTCTTGCATAAAATATTCAAGCTTTGACTTAGAGGAGCTAAATTGCTGAAATAAAAACTTAGATATCAGTTTAGATGCTTCGGAATGTAATTTGAACTCGTTTCTTCACGAAACCTGTTTGTTGATAGAATTCAGTTGTCATCTTTGAAAAATCATATCTTTCTTATATGACATCAGTTTTAGCTAAAATTTGGAGCGTTTATAGACCTTTGAGTCAGGAATCCAAAACAATTGAGTTTGCATCAATTGGACTTCTATAGCTCCATATATTCAAGTCGGAATAACCAAGGGTCAACATTGACAGATTGCAAGATTTGACTTTGAAGGTTGTGATTTCCATGCTTTTTCTTATTTTATTTTCTTGACTTAGATGTGCAGAAAGGTATAGATGTTAGATTTTTAATACCACTGGAATCACTTTATTTCGACCTCTAGAACTCACGCTCTGCACAAAATATCGACTGAAGTTCAAATTTATCAATTACCTCCAATTTACTTCCTTTTGCATCTTTCATCCAAAAGTTCCTTCAAAACATAAAACAAAGAATATCAAGGCATTTTATATATAAAACATAGGCAAAATACTAGTTAAATATGGGTGAAACTATCGAATAATATAGTTGCATTACTATGACTTTTTTTTTAACTTTGATCCCTAAATTTCAACTTTTTTTGGAATAAAATCCTTTCAGTTTCAAGTTTTTATAGATACAAGTGGTATGTGCATCTCCTATGGGGCCTCTTTAGAATCCAATGGAGTGTTTGTTAGGCTTCAATTTAAGATTACTTTTTAGAGGCACAATGGAAAGAAAGCCTAGTAAGTAGTAAAAAGAAGTGGCCTTTTCCACGCTTGAAATGGAGTTTAAGCCCCACCATTCCTCTCCTACAAGACTTGGCTATCATGAAAAGGGAAGAAAAAAAGAAGTAAATGGGGAAAAATTTGTATTATTTTCTAAGCTCCCCAAGAGGCCACAAGGACTAAAACACATGGAAATGGTTGAATGGAAGAGAGCAGTCAAGAAAAGGACGTGGCCATAAGATGCTACCTGCTATTGGGCTAATCAACCTAATCAAATCTAAAATTAGATCAAAACCAATATCCTCCTTTGATTCAAGAAAGTAGAACCCTTTCCTCTCTTTTCTTGAGCGAATGAAACATGCCATGTGAAAAAATTAGATGAGGCACAGCATTTGTTTATTGCTTCCTAATTCGGAAAATCTAACATGTAGCTGGAAAAAGGAGCCATCGATCAGAAAGTTCCCATAAATGGTGTGATTTTATCGGAGCAAGAGCCCATCTTGGGCGGCGTTTTGATTCAAAACCACTGTGATGTAGCAATTTGAAAAATTAAAACAAATTTACGAGTCACTGATGCAAAAAAACTTCATCTCTACTTTTCTGATTAAGGTTCTGGTGCTGACCCCAGAGAATGCAAAATCTACCGTGCTTAAATGAACTGAGAACATAAATGTTACTGATTACACTCCAGAGCCAACTAATGGTCATAGAACTTGCAATTGTTACACTACAATTTCAGGTAACAATTGCAAGTTCTATGACTATTAGTTAGCTCCTCCATGGACCGTGGTGGGTTTACAACAGAACAGCTCTGATTGACCATCTGTTTAACAGTATCATAATTTCAGATTGGTGAATCTCTAATTGGTCATATAGCTTTTGACTTGGCATAGGCAGACAGCAAAGTTAATCAATCAACAAATCTACAAATGAAGCCATATGTTAAATCGGAAAACAAAATCTATCAAAGACAGTGTTTTGGAGGGAGAAGGTTTTGGTGGTTATGGTGGTTTTTGTTTTGATGGGAAGATGAACATCAAGATATTGCAGGAAGACAAGTGTTTTGGTAGTCTTTGATGAGAAGGTTTGGGTAGTTTTTGCTTTGATGAGAAGATGAACATCAAGTGTACTTTAAATATGCAGTTGAGCATAAACGTAAGCAATGGTTTTTTCAGAAAAAAATAAAAAGAGAACAAAAACTATCACTACCGGAATTCTAAGAAATACAAATGGAATTTTCTGTAAGTATTTATATTTTTATTTTGTTGGCAATAAATTTACCAATGGGTTTATGGATGGAAATGCTCCGTCAGTAAAACTCTCGTAAGTAATTTTTAGTTTTTCAGTGATAAAATTGCCGGTGGATTTACTGACGGGAAAAACATACTAATTTTTTTTACCCACTTCATTCCATCAATATTTTTCTTGAGAATGTTACTATATAATCAACAAAAATATCATATGCAATTCTGTCGATGATAAAATAGTGGCACAATGATATTTGCAGTAATGTTTTTTCAATTTTGTGGAATATACTGACATTAGACTTAATCCATCGCTAATACTGTCAATAATTATTTAAAAATAATTTTTTAAAAAATCTATTTAACAAAAGTAGAAAATAATTAAATTAATATAAATCAACATTTATATTTTTTCTAGTAGTGCATATATTATCTCAATGATAATCTTGTTTTCATTTATATTTGTAAGTTTTCTAGTAGTGCATATATTATCTCAATGATAATCTTTTTTTTTTTTTTTTTTTTTTTTTTGATTTACGTGGGGTGTCCGGGCCAGCTTACGCGCACCACGACTATTCCCCACGGCTCGCTGGACATCCTGCAAGCCCAGGAGCATGTAAGGCACCGCGGGGGTGACAGGCGTACACATAGAGGGTCGAACCCGGGACGGGGGCGGAACAAGTCACACGAATTGACCACAGCAGCTAAACATCTCAATGATAATCTTGGTGTGCGGGGATGATGTATCTCTAGCACACAATTTAATTCAGTCTAGATCAACTCATTCATCATCACATATTAAACTTGCAATGCTCGAAATCAAGAGAATCGCATCATGGGAAATGTTTTCAGCCATTATATTGACGATATTCTGCACTTTGTTCATCCAGGTTTCAGTATTTGTGACTCTTAAAATGTATGGGATTCACATATATGATAATAAAATCTAAATGAAAAAGGACAGATGGTTCAAGAAAGCACAAAACTTCCTTGAATTTGTAATTTGGCCACAACATTGGCATAACCAGTGCTAGTTTCTAGGTCGCCTAATATGAAGTATGCCATTGTATCTTTAAATAGAACAAAAGACTTGCACTGCCGTCAAGAGCTAGCAGAAGAAGAATTGCAGCCAGCAATGTGAGAAACTGCCAGGAACTGAACACATAAACTGCCCGCTATTTTTATGTATCGATGTAAAAATAATTTTTTAAAAATAAAAAAATATTATTTAATATTTTTATAAATAAAAAATATTTTAAAATACCATCTTTATTATCGTACAAGAAGAATAATTACCACATGTTACTTAAAGAACTTGGTTCGAATTACGACCATGATAAAACTTGATTTTTAATTAGTTGATATTTTTATTAAAATAATTAATTTTTAATTTTTTTAGTCAAATTAATTATCCCGTGAATACAATAATCATCTATGAAATGCATTTAAATAATTACATGTACCCAATAAATAATTCTTCTCGGGCTATGGCTAAGATAATTTTAATTAATTTTCCATTAGACTTGTTTGCCACGTCAGCAATCCGCGCGAAAACTACGACGGTACGACCATCCAACTGCACCCCACATTTCTACCGTCGATTAAGAAAGTTTCCCAGACCTAATCCAATGGCACTAATTACCCACGTCATCAGTCCTTGTGAAATAGAAGTAACCAATCACACAATCCACCTCCTCTTTATATAAAGAAACAAAGAGAAATAAGTAAATAAACCAACACGCAACGCAATCTATTGAAAAAGATCTCTGAAAATGGCACCAAAAGCAGAGAAGAAACCGGCGGAGAAGAAGCCGGCAGAGGAGAAGAAAACGGTGGCAGAGAAAGCCCCAGCAGAGAAGAAGCCGAAGGCAGGGAAGAAGCTCCCAAAGGAAGGAGGAGCAGCAGCCGGAGAGAAGAAGAAAAAGAGGGTGAAGAAGAGCACAGAGACATACAAGATCTACATCTTTAAGGTGCTGAAGCAAGTTCATCCAGATATAGGGATCTCAAGCAAGGCCATGGGCATAATGAATTCCTTTATTAATGATATTTTCGAGAAGCTTGCGCAGGAATCCTCACGACTTGCTAGGTATAACAAGAAGCCCACAATTACCTCGAGGGAAATCCAGACTGCTGTCAGGTTGGTTTTGCCCGGAGAGTTGGCTAAGCATGCTGTTTCAGAAGGGACTAAGGCTGTCACTAAGTTCACCAGTTCTTGATTATCCATGTACTTAATGATGTTTTGATTTGGGATTTGTTTCTTAAGTATGCTTCAGATATGTGTATCCGGGGTTAGGGTTAGGATTTCTGCTTGATCTCTATGTTTGTTTCTATTGTAGAAGATGAAATACAGTAGTGTTTATTAAATTTGTTGTTCAAAGTCTTGAAAGCAGCCTAGAAATCAAGGCTAGGATTGTCAAGGAAGTTTGGATTGTCATAGAGTAGTAACAACAGAAATCTAGGGATTAAAGTAATTTGTTCTTGTTGAACAATTATTTTGACAGCGCTGTGTTCCAAGTTACTTCACAATCATAAATGCCTAACGGTGTTCAGTGTGATGAAACTGTTCCCACCCTAACCTCCAGCGATTGCACCATTCTCTTTCGCTTCTTTTGCTGATGTTTCGCCATTCTCCACTGCTACTTGAGAAGATTTTTCGCCACCCTCTTTGTCTGCTTTCTCAGCCTTTGACGCCGCTTCTTCTTCAGTTTTTTTCCTTGCTTCCTCCTTTGCAGTCTCAAGTCCTTCAATCAATCGCTTCAAACAATCATCCTCGTCTTCTTCATCTGACCTGGGCATCAAATTCTCAGCAACATCAGCTGGGGTCATCTTTGTCTCCCCCAACATCTCCTCAATTTTTCCAAACATTTCATGCGATTCGAGTTCTAAATAGTTCTTGGCTAGCACCTTGAACGCTTCAAAGCAGCAATATGACAACTCTATATGCTTATCCATCCTTCCTCTCCTTATTAGAGCAGGATCCAGTTTGTCCACATAATTGGTAGTGAACACTATGATTCTTTCTCCTCCACAAGCTGACCAGAGTCCATCAATGAAATTCAAAAGTCCAGATAAAGTAACCTTGCTGCCGCTTTTTCTTTCTTCTTCAGCCTCCTTTTTCTTCTTAGAAACTGGATCCTTCTCTTTGTCTGACTGGTCGTCATCATCTTTCTCCTTCGCTTTCTTCCTCTGTCCTGTAAGATCAAGTGAGCAATCAATATCCTCAATCACAATGATAGACTTTCCGGTGGTTTCGATCAATAGCTTCCTAAGCTCGCTGTTGTCCTTAACTGTGGTCAACTCAAGATCATAAATATCATAATCCAACAAATTAGCCATAGCAGAAATCATGGTGGATTTGCCAGTTCCTGGAGGGCCATAAAGGAGATAGCCACGCTTCCAGGCCTTGCCGATCTTCGCATAATAGTCTTTTCCTTTACTGAATTTGGTGAGGTCTTTCTTAATCTCTTCTTTCTTCTTTGTTTCCATTGCCAGAGTATCAAATGTAGCGGGGTGCTCAAAAACCACATGACTCCACTTGGTAGATTTCCACCCATACCAACTCTCACTAGGATTGTTGGTGAAGAGCTTTCTCTGCCGGTTCTTCACAGCAATCGCCTTCCCTTCTTTCAAAACATGTTCTATATATTTCTTGGTGATGACATCTCGATTACTTTTGTGGAACGTGAGCCTGTAATGCCTCCTCTCATCGGCTGCAGGATAAAAAGAAATAGATTGTGTTTTCGGGACAGTTTTACTCGAAGACCACCAGACCTTAACCCCATCAAAAACATCGGTAACTTCTTCGTAATCGTCCATGGTGAGGACCAAGGGTTCGTTGTTTTTGACAACATCAGCCTTGAGTCTCTTGGCATTCTTGGTAGAATTGGAGCCGAGATAACTCTGAATGGCAGAAAAGGCCTCGCTGCGCATGAGACGTTCACTTGTGAATTCATGAAAGGTAACTTGGATGTAAGGATACACATAGCTCGTTAACTTCTGACTATATTTTTGAAGATAGCCACGAAGTTGATAAGGAAAATACTGCTCTAACATGACCCACGCAAGCACTAGGCCAGTAACGGCCGAGCTCAGTTGAGTCCATATTTCTCCAGTGATCATTGAGAAATAGATTGAAAATGAAGAGAGAGAGAATTGTTAAGAGAATGAAACGTGTAGATTTGTTCCTCAATCTCCAAAGTAGTAACAGGTTTATATAGCATCGGCAAAGGGCACTTGAGTAGAGTCATTTTTTTGGCAGGATTGCTGATTAAGTTGATCATATTTTAGAAATTTCCCGCTTAATGTCTCTGTCTCTTTCATTTCCAAGCCTTGTCGAATACTCTTGCTTTTCAGATTGGCTACTTTTGATTGTCTTATTTATCTTAATCGCCCACACGATACAATGTGCCCTTGGGAAATTTAAACTACTTGGTTGGTACGTAGAAGATGCTGGGTGGGTGGCCCCCGAAGCCTCCATCTTTGATTATAGTTATCAGATCACTCATAGCTTTGATCGGGCTTGTTTTATTTAACTTGAAAAAATGATTTTACCCCGAACTCGGATGATCCAGTATAATATAGTAGAGATTTTTTTTTTAATTTTTTTTTTTAGTTTTTTTTTAGTTAGTTATTAATCCATATTAAAGTTAACTATATAAATACTAGAAGAATATTTTATTTTTTTAATATGAAATTTGAAGCCTATTAATATATATGCTTTATATTCATAAGAAAAAAATTGTGTTTTTTCAATGTGAAATAAAAAATATTTTTAATTTAAATATTTCAATTAAAAGGATAAGATAATACATTTTTAATGTGAGATAAAAAAAACCTTTTGAAATAATTTTTTAGCCTATATCCACACGGATTGTTTTTTAATTTTTTCATATGAAATATTGAAATTTCAAACATTTTTTTAACTTTACCGGGTTGATCTAAGTTGATCTGAGTCAACTCATGTGACCCGGGATTCAATCTCTTAGCCGGGTCAATCCCCGAGCCAGGTTTGATACCTATGTTGTTGAACTCTATTATGCTTGTATAATTGTTGGGTTTGGGGTCCATGGTGTTGAGAGCAGGATTACCAAGACACAAGGGTTGAGAGGTTTTCCTTTAGTTTATGACTAGTTACATTGACCTGCGCGATACTGTAGGTTAATTTTTTTTGTATAAAAATTATCAAAAAAGGCTAAGATCTAAGAGTGTTAGGTCTTTCTGCATAGCTATACCAAAAAGTCTTGGATTTGGGTGCAACACCTGACCCAAGAGCAATATTTATAATATCATTAATAACATTAAACTTGCATGACCCAGGTTTAAGTGGGTATGACTGCAATACCAAACCCAATAGCTTTGGATGCGAGTTTGGCTGCAAGGTCGTGTCATAAAAGTGATAATTAAATGGATTAATTAAAAAAAAACAAAGAAAAAAAACCAACAGGAAGAAAAAAACTAATGAAGAAAAAGAAAAAAAATGAATTAATTGTGTTAAATCTTCAAATCATGTTAACCCGTCAAACCTGAGATTCATGTCGTGAAACTTCGATAACTAAATAGGAAAAAAAATTAACGGGTTAACCCAGAATTAACTGGCTAACTTGTTAAACCCAGGATCCGTGTCATGAAAGTTTGATAACTAAATAGAAAAATTAATGCTAACAAACTAAATTAAATAAAAAAATTATTAAAAGAAAAAAAACAAAAAAAATTGATGGGTTAACCCAGAATTAACTGAGTTAACTCGTCAAACCTGAGATACGTGTCATGAAAGTTTTATAACAAAATAGAAAGAAATTTAACATTAACAAACTAAAGTAAAGAAAAAAATTAATTAAAAAGACGAAAAAAAATTTCGGGTTAACTCGTCAAACCAGATTGACTTGTTAAACCTGAAATTCGTATCATGAAAGTCTAATAACTAAATAAAAAAATTTAACATTAACAAACTAAATTAAAAAAAATATATTAAAAAAAGCAAAAAAAAAGCAAAAAAAAAACAAAACCTAAAATGTATAAAAAACAAAAAACAAAACAGTTAAAAAATTAAAACAAAAACTAAAAAATATTTTATTATGAGCTGCCATGTACGGTCCATAATAAAACACTAATTCTTTTTATATATGTTACAATAGTGGGTGTACAGGAGGTTTTGCTGACTATAAGAACCGAGACTGACTTCGTGGAAGATTCATGCTAAACTTGTCTGTCTCCTCCATATATGATGACCTCAACCTTGCTATGCCATGCATGTTTTGTCTTGAAACGGAGCCCAAACCTCGTCACCAAGAAAATAAATAAAGAAATAACAATGGATTTTTTTGCTGCAGTCGAGCAACAAGCGGTGGCGGAGGAGCTGGGTTCGCCTCCCAACAATAACAACAACTATGATATTTTGGAAGTGGCTTCTTGAGTGTCCAAGGGTTATTAGCATGAGGATGTTCCTGCTCAGCTACTGTCGTTGTTTCTTTATAATTTTATTGGTCTTCTCTGAATACGACGTGCATGATATGAACTCCATATGCATGACATAACAAGGTCGAGGTCCATATATCATAGAAAAAAACAAGTTTAGCATGAATCTTCCAAGAAATCTTAGTTCTTAAAGTCTCAAATGGTTACCTTTTTTTTCCTTGGAGCACGCGCATTTTACTTTACCGAATAGAAATTAATTGTTTTACTCTGAATTTTCTTGAATCCTAAAACACGTTTATTATTATTATTTTTTTTGATTTACATGGGGTGTCCGGGCCAGCTTGCGCGCACCACGACTATTCTCCATGGCCCACTGGACATCCTGCAAGCCCAGGGGCAGGTTAGGCACCGCGGGGGTAACAGGCGTGCACATAAAGGGTCGAACCCGAGACGGGAACGGAACAAGTCACACGATTGACCACAACAACTAGATCCTTAAATGCCTTAAAACGCGTTTATTGACAGTACTAGAAATGACCCATCAACCAGACTATATATCCCACTCCACTTAATTAAACAACATTTCTTGAATTTAACATGGTCTGAACTCTACATGCATGACATAACAAGGTCGGGGTTCGATCACATCATAGAGAAAAACAAGTTAACATGAATCTTCCAAGAAGTATCAGTTCTCGAAGTCTTCAATGGTTAATTTTCTTTTTCTTTGAGCACGCAGTACATTTTACTTGACGAGAAGGCAAAATTAATAGTTTTACTTTGAATTTTCTTGAATCTTAAAGTATGCCTCGTGGCAATAGAAGTGACCCATCAGCCAGACTATATCCCACTCCACTCATGAATTAGGCAACATTTCTTGAATTTAACTTGGTTTGGACTCTACATGCATGACATAACAAGGTTGAGGTCGACATCATAGAGAAAGACAAGTTAAAATGAATCTTCCAAGAAGGCTCAGTTTTTTTATCTCTTAAATGGTTAATTTTCCTTCCTTTGAGCACGCACATTTTACTTGACGAGAAGACGAAGTTGATAGTTTTACTCTGAATTTTCTTGAATCCTAAAGCACGCCTATATATATATCGGCAGTAGAAATAACCCACCAGCTAGACTATGAGCATGTTTGGGAACGCGGTTCAACCCGCGTTTCTAAAAAATTTTAATTTTTTTTGTTAAAATTTAATATGTTTTGTATGTTTTGAATCGTTTTAATATGCTGATGTTAAAAATAATTTTTAAAAAATAAAAAAATATCATTGACATATATTTTAACATGATAAATTATTTAAAAAATACTCATAACTACATTGCCAAACAAGCTTTATATATATGCCACCCCACTCAATTTGACAACATTTCTTGAATTTGACGTGATTTGACATCAGCAAATAGTTTTACTCTGAATTTTCTTGAATCCTAAAGTATGCCTATTGGCAATAGAAATGACCCATCAGCCGGATTGTATCCCACACCCCCTACACAAAATACGTTACACATAATTCTCTAGATACTAATACCAAATCAGAATAAAAAAAAGAGTTAAGAGGGTGTTTGGAAATATGTTTATAGTTGTTTTTTAATATGTATTTTGTTTAAAAATATATTAAAATAATTTTTATTTTATTTTATTTAATTATTTTTATATTAGTACATCAAAATGATCTGAAACATTATAAAATATTAATTTAAAAATATAAAAAAATTATTTTTGACGAGCTGTAAAACAACATGGTGAAGCACAACCTCCGTGATTAGATACTCATGTCCATGCCTACGAGGCTAATGGCCTGTCTTGATTTCTCATCCGTTTCTATCATTTACGATCCTCTGCTATATTATGTCCCTGCTGAGCCTCTCGGACACTGTTTAGCATTTTTTCTTTATCACCCCAAAAAAAGAGAGAAAAGATTGGTACAACAGATTTTTGATGAACAAGTACTAAAATTGAGAAATTGGTTAAAACTGGACTTGCAAAAGTAATAATAGAGAGAAACTCCTCTAAGGTAATCCAATTACAAAGAAAGGTTACAAAAATCCACAACGACGAAGCTCGTTGAGATCACTGAAAATTTTGGCTCTGCAGATTAGCTTGTGGTGGCCAATGACAATGCTACTTATCTTCTGATAATATACAATGTTGTTAAAGCAAACCGATAAAAATAAAGACCATCTGTCAGATTATGATCTATTTAAGGATCAGAATGAGAGAAGAAAAGGTGGTTGATATGTTGTGGAGCCAGCCGTGGAAGCATATGTATTTCTTGGAATGTTCATCAATGAAACTACAGATAATAAGGTTAGGAAAACGATATGCGAGGAAGCCTGGAAGGTATGTTTTTTTTTTTGTAAATAATGGAACTGGTTAAGCTGCAGATAGAGATCTGGTTAAGCATATGCATTTTTTTTACAGGAAATCAAACTGTGTTGGGTTTTTGAAGATAAAAACAAAGACGTGTACAGTGTCTGTAAGTTACCAAAGAAACCAGGAAAATTCAAATGCGAGCATCATCCGCATACTAAATTTGCCAGTTGCTAAAGTTGGATACTGCTGTGCACCTTAATTTCTGCAGAGTTTGATGCATGGCTAGACAAAAACTAGTGACAGATTTCTTGGTAAATGCTTAACATTTTATCTGGCCGCTATAAATACAAGGATCTTCAGGAATAGCCTTGATGATCCATGGGACAAATCATATTCCAATCCCATCACTCCTTTCGAATCAGGAGATCCAGGATCTTTAGGCAAAGAAAGTTCAAGATATTAAACATCACTGTTGGCTGGAGAGATTTGGTGACTTTACAAAACGTACTGTTAAAAGCTTGTATTCGTCTCTCTACTCTTAATTTGGTACCATATACCACGTTCACGTGCATCTTCTCCGATGGGAAGTGATGATGCACTGAACCTTTAGCTAGAATTTTAATCCATGACTTGAGAGTAGAGAAATCCAGTGTTGCAGGTGCTGGAGCAGAGGCCTGTATCTATAACAGATGTAGACAGGTCTTAAGGATTTGATGGTTCTGAACAGTAGATTTCCCACAAATGGACCACATATAGGCTTGTAATGGACGGACGAGTGGGACAATAAAGAGTTCTGATCACGTCAAACAACTAGTCTGAGGAAGACCCATAACTTGTAATTTAATTATTGTATCGTGTTTAAATTTGATTAAAAAAGATTTTATTTGCTTAGTCAAAGATGCTGTTTGAGCTGATGTCATTATTTTCTCTTTTATTTTCAATTTTTTAGTTTAATTTTAGATTTCATCTTGTTTTTCTTATTTAATTTGGAATTCTGATTTTACAATTAGAGAAAAATATTCAATAATAAAATATAAATTTGTTTAGATTTTTTTTTTGGCAAGATTCCATCTTTCTTTGAAATAATTATTTTTGTTTGTTTTTAAGGCACTTTCAAGGTAAAAAAAAAAAGAACTTAATTTGAACTCTTCTTATCATATGAAACTATTTGGAATAAAAATCTACTAATTTAGTAGTCAGAATCATCGCAATGACAATTTTAATTCTCTATACCAGAATGTGGTTATTTCTTCTCTCTCTTCCCACCTAAAAAAGACTAAAAAATAATAAAAATAAAGGTTGATATTAAAATTAATTTTTCTAGAATTAGAAAGACTGATCACCTAATAACTAAAAAAGATGAGAGACTTAAATATACTTTTCAAATAAATTTAAAAACCACCATCTATTTTACTTTTGTTTTTTCACTTTAGTTTTCTAACTTTAAATTCAATCGTCTCTTAAAAAAAAAAAATACAATTAGTGCTAATTTGAGCTAAAGAAAGTATAATTATACAAATAAAAACTAAGGATGAAATTTGAAATTTTAAAAATAACCATTGCTATATAAAAGAATAAATAATAATTTTAGATATAATAAAAGCCTCACATGTTTTAACTGTATGCTTAATCTACACATGAGGGAACTGGTTAGGATAGTAATTATATTTTAGCTTGTGGAATAGTATAAGAAGAGCTGAGAAGGTTGATTTCATCATGTTTGGACTTATATTGAGGCTTGTAGTTTATCAATTAGTTTATTATATTTATAAAAGATTATAAATATATTTTTGGTTAATCAAATTGATTTAGATTGGTTTTTTTTATTTGAGATTTAGAGTTTAGTGCGGGTTAATTTTGGATTTTAAAACTATAATTATAGGTTAAACATAAATTGCATTCAATTAAAAAGTTTTTAAGATTTATATAAAATAAATAAAAATTATTAATTTGGAAATAACACTATTAATTTTTTTTTGGGATAAATTAACTATTAGACTTGAAATCAAACTAAAGCTCAATGAAATATAATTTTATCTAAGGCCTCATTTGTTTGCTGGAAAGTAGTTTTTTTGGGAAAGTGAATTCCGGGAAAGTGAATTATTTTTTGATGTTTAGTAATGTAATGAAAAATAAGTTGGAAAACACTTTCCAGTATTTGGTTATGTCATGAAAAATGAGCTGGAAAATAACTTATTAATGTTTTATTTTTCTCAAGTTTATTAAAATAATGAGGAATAAATCTTACAAATTAAAAAGTTGAATGAGAATAAGATTGAAAAAAAAATAATTTCATAAATTATCTTAAATAAAATAAATAATAATCAAAATAATAGAGATCAAATTTAAAAAATAAAAAAAATAAAAGATGAAGAAATTAAAATAATAATAATAATTAACATTTCATAAATTATTTCAAATAAAATAAGTAACAATTAAAAGAATAAGGATCAAATTTGATATATAAAAAATTTCAATAAAAAAATGATAAGGGAAAAGCAAATAATAATTATAAAAATGAGGACTAAAGTTAATATAAAAATTAAATTTTAAGAGATGAAATTGAAAAATAAATATTCAAAATAAAATATATATAGCAATTAAAAGTTTGAGGATCAAATTTGATATAATTAATAAATAATATGATATTTTTAAATTTTTTATAACTTCTGGAAAGTGTTTTCTGTCTACATTTTTTAGGAAAACGCTTTTCTGAAAACCAAGTTAAATTTTTTTCTGATTGAAAAATATTTTTTATTGAGCAACCTTTTTAATGACAAACAATCATAAAAAAGTTTGAAAAATAATTTTTCTAAAATCACTTTTGAGAAAAGGCCTAAATATTATTAAAATTTTCTTATTAAAGATACTTTCAAACATGAGGGTCGATCCAAACCCGTTCCTAACAAATTAGAGAATTACGTTCAAGTGTGCATTGACACGAACCCGAGACAACCCAACCCGGTCTGATTGCCATGTCTACTGCCAGCTTCAAAGCTCTCATTTTTCAGTAAAGAGGAAAAGAGCAAAGTAGATGACTCTGAAACTTAGTCTACACAGGAGATAAATGGCTAAAAGACTCTCTTCCCGCCTTGTCTCCCTTCATTTTTCCTTCAGGAGCCCTAAACCCCATTTTCTACCTCAAACTTCTCTAAGGTAACTCACTTTCTTCTTTCTAAAAACACACACCCACATATGAAAAGGTGTTTTATGCTCATAATTTTTGAAGAATTTGATATTAATGTTAAAGTCTAAAAACCCCATTTTCCCTTTCTTTTGCAGGATGGAAGCTCTTTCTAACTCTGTCACTTCAAGTTATTATTCAATAAATCACAGTTATAATCATGGGTTTTCTCCAAGTTTCCAAGGTTAGCTTCTGCAAGTTTTTAAACCATCATTTTCCCTCTCTTTTATATGTTTTTTGTTTTAAGTTTCAGTGTCTGTCAATTGAATCTCATAAGTTAGTTGCATGTGAAAGATCATTAATGAGTTGTGGTGTTGATGTTAATGGAAGTATTGGCTATGCAGTCTATGTATTTGTAGAAATTCCTCACAGAACCCATTTATTTTATTGTCTTTATGTCCTGTGCTGGAAGAATAAGGTTACTGCACTTCTTGACTTAATCTTTGGTGCTCTTTGAATTTAGGATTTGTTTGTCTTTGTTTAAAACACATTGTTCTTTCCCTGGATTTGATTGTTAAGATGCTGGAAAAAGAGATGGTGATAATAATTGAATGATTTTTTTTTTGAAGGACATGACTTGGTTATATTATTTTTCTATGTAATAGTATCACAATGCTCAAGAGGATAAAAGTGTTTTAAGTAGATAGCATTTTGTTAATCAGTGAACCTGTAATATTACCATTCAGGCAGTAACTGTTATTCACAATTGCAATTGGTTTCTGCTGTTGGTCATTGAATATGTTACATGACATTATATTGGATTTTTTGCAGTTATAAGATCATATGCTCGCAATAGGGATAAGCATTATGATCTTTTTGGCAGTCAAAAGCCTGGGGACGAGGGATTCCGGGAAGCATGGAAAAAAGAGATGGATGAAGATTCTTGTCTATGGACAGGAAGTGAAGATGAAAGTGATGATGAGAACAGTTCTGATAAAGGTAGAAATCGACTTGACAAAGATATTCGGAAGGTAAGGCAGCAGGCGAAGGAGCACTCGGACCTTATCGATGCTGATGACAGTGATGAGTTAAGAAGTGTATGGTCTGGGAGTGATGAGGAGAAGACTTTGTGGACTGGTGATGAATGTGATGATGAGGATGATATTCCTACAGAAGCACACCCCAATGAGGCCAGCGATAGGTATTTAGATAAATTGTTTGAGTTTGAGGAAAAACCTAAGTATCGGACGATCTCGGAACTGTTGGATGCGGAAAATGAACCAGAGCTGTCCCCTGGGAAGCAAGCTAGGAAACTTGCAGTTGAGAATGCCTTGAAGAAATTAAAGAAAGGGCCAGATGGGCGTTACACCAATGTGTGGGAAGTCATGAGTGATATAGACATCCTAATTGGAGCATTTGAAAATATTGTTTCTGGACCAGAGTATGAGGAGCTTCGTCATGGAGGGCCTAAGAAATTGAATATGCAGTTTTTCAAGGATATACAAGCACGTATGAGAGATCCAAATTTCAAGTTCTCACCTGAGTTAAAGTTGAAGCCAAAGAGCACACTTGTTCCAAGAAAGAAATGGCAGAAGGCACAGTCAAGACGAAGAAAAGCACAGAGGCGTTAAGTTGCAGTTTCCTTTATTCAACTGTGAGTGAGATAACTTACCTGTACATGTTTGAATCTGGAATCTCCTTTTCTTATGTCTAGATCTCTCTATACTTCCTTGTCCTGAAAGTTAGTGCAAAATTATACAAATGTTTTAAACCATTCATGGTTCTATGATTTCTTATTTGCCTTAAGCTTCATTACTGTTCTCCTATCCTATTTGTTTTTAGATGCTTTCTTGTGCTTTTAGCTTGACGTACCATTTCCCAGCTTATTAAAAAAAATTCTAAAAAGTCACGAGAAACTCTCTCCTTTCTTTTGGTTTCTCATTTATTTAATGTATATTCTTGAGTATGAAAAAAAATCATTGATACATGCTTCTAAATCACAGCTTGTTTCCGATGATTCATTCCAGCTTAATTTGTTTGAGAATCAGTTCTTTGCCCGGTATTGATTACCAAAGAAAAAGGCATTGCCAACCAAATTTGTCTGATTTTGTTTCAGAATTAAACCAAGATAACCTTTGTAGTCTGGAAAATAAGTTCTTATGGATGCCTTTTCATTAAGCTGCTAAGAAGGAATGGAAATGTGGCCGAGATTACAATATCAGCAGCCAGTGGCATCTCATTTCATAATGTTTCAAGTTTTGCGGTGGCCCTCTCAAAAATGGTGGAGGTTTGCATGTTGCAAATCAGTGGCTAGATATTTTTTAGATCTAGGGTGAACAAAACAGTCTTTATCTTCTGAGAGGTTGGATGAATAATGTAATAGCTTCTTAGGCTCAAAATGATAGCATTAAAATGATGCTTTTCATTCGGGGAACATGGTATTTAAAGGGAAAGTAAACCTGCCAACTATTTCTTTAAAGGGAACGAGGTTTAGTAGAAAAGATGAAAGCAATCTCATACCATATGTTAATAAAAGCATTACATATTTAAAATAAATTCTTATCATAACATAAACCCTACCTATTCTATGCCTCCATCTTTTCAAAAGAACCCAAGATATTTCTGTAGGTCAGCTAGATAAGTAAGTACTTGTCTGCTTAGTAGCAAGGATATGGCATTGCATGGAAAAGGTGGTAGTCAGTATAGGGAGGAGTTGTTGAAGATGCATGATCTATCATGTAAGGCTGGTACATGAAATTGTCACTTGTCATCATATTGTTGCCCGTATGCGGTTCTTGCATGTAAATATTATGCATCTCAGTGGCTGGATGATTGTAGTGGTACCTTTGCTGCTTGTTGCTCATAATCATGGATGGTCGATACGTCTGTTCATAAGTTGGTATCCCATTAAATTCATGGCCTCCTAATCCAGCAAAACCAGTACCTCTGCCTTGATAATCTGCGTGACCCATCATGTATGCAAAATCATCCCCTGATCTGCCACTACCAGCAAAATTATCGTCATCCATGTAAAAGTTTCCCATTCTTGTGGCTGCCTTCAAATCCTGACCTCTCCCCACATTCATAGCTTTCAATTCTACATTCTGGTTTAAAAAATCTCCATAGCTCTTCGTATTACCAGTCTCATTGTCAAAGGATGCTGGATACATGAATTGGTTTTGAGGGTCACTGAAGTCATTGGCTAGAAATTGCAGTTGGTTTGCGTTGAGTTGTTCTTGATTCCGTTTGTTCTTGGTACGTAGAGACCATAGCTCTGCACGTTTACCAGACTTGACCAATTTCTTGATTAAAGTAGCAGAATCTACCCGGCCTGAAACTATGACCAGCTGGTTCTCTGTCTTTATGTTCACTGAGTAAACACCTGAACACAAGACCAAATACTTTAGTCTATTAGAAACTCTAGTGCCCAGAAGAAGAGAAAATCTTAGCATAGATCTTTACTCAGCCAGAATAAGATAATGGTTACCGGGTTTTACTTTAAAGAATCACATGCTAAACACACTGTGAAAAAGATCACACAGCATTGAAAGAATCATTGGACATAAGCATCACCTTTTGCCAAGAGATTTGGTGGTAAAGTTATTTGCTGTAATCATAAAACTTATTGCAATAAAAGTAGAAAAGAAACTAGAACTAAATACACATGTTGATGACAAGTTAAAAGGCAAAACTAAAAATACTCTTACCATCAATTTTGTTAAGAAGTTTTCTCACTTTCTGCTTGCACCCTTCACAGTTGATGTGCACTTTGAGATAATGTGTCTGTCACCGTAAAAAAGAAAAAAGGAAAACAAAACCAGGTTAAAGGAAGCAAATTTAGTGGCAAGTAAAGGCAGAAGTAAACTCATGAAGGAGAACTACAAAGTGTGTCAAAAAGTAGAGGGAAAGCTGTTAGTGTAGACAGACCTCAACCTTTAGGAGCTGATCGTGGCCATTTCTTAACATTTTCAACTTTCAAAGAGTCCTTGACAAAGAAGAGAAAAGAAATGTATCGGTAGATTCTCCCTATTGTTCTGCAGTTTCTAAGGAGTTTACCTTTCTCCTCTATACGAGGCCACTTGTAAAGGGTTTTATGCAGAGAAAGAACAAAATCCTTGTGTGTAGACTTGTATAGCAAGGCCCCTAACAAAATAAAAGAGGGGGAAATCTGTGTGAAGCAGACTAGGCTCATAAAATTGACATTTTTTGCTGGCAGAATCTGCCTGCCACTGGTTTCTAGGCTCATAAAGTTGTGCACCTGCTCTCTCTCTCTCGAGGAAGTACACCATCTGCTGCTGGCATTGTTGCATATGGTCACGAGATCCAAACCAATTAGTTAGGAGAAGAAAATAACCAAAAATGTTTTTCATAACTAAATTTACTGGCGTGTTTTTTTTAACTCTTAGATGGATTTAACTTCTGAAAAATAATATATATTCAGAAAGTGATAAAAGATCCATTAAAAATAAAAAATATACATTTTTTTCCTCTTAAAAAAAAATATTTCAATTTTTTATTTTTATTTTAAACTACACGTGATACTTATCTATTTATTGATTTGGTCAATAACACCTCACAGTTAAGGACTACTTGAAAATGTGATGATAATTACTATTTAAATTATTTTTTATTAAAAAATATATTAAAATAATATATAATTTTTATTTTTTTAAAATTATTTTTAATATAGTATATCAAACTCATTCAAAAACATAAAAAAAAAATTTAAATTTGGATAAGTATACTATTGTTCTGTGCACTTGTGATTTCAAATCATGAAGGGAGACGCACAGGCTTCATGAAGACGGTGTCAAATCAAATGTAGACACTTATGTGCATTTGATGGAGAAATGTAGAGGCAGAAATCACCAGTCTGTCTAATTTGCAGACTCCTTACACGGACCATATCAATGTCCACTGTTCGATTGTCCTGAAATGGATTACTGTCCGAAGGGAAAATTGCCCTTAATCAGGAACTAGAATCAGATTCCTTGTTCGCTTGTTGCAGTCTACAGTACCCAATCTTAGACAAAGGTTTCTTTCTAAAGGGAAGTCTTGAATGGTAGAGAAGGTCATCAACATTATACCAACGTTAAACAGTAGTTATTTGATCCGGATTGATCTGGTAAATTGATTCAAGAAATCTAGAACCTGAAATATGATCCGGATTAAGTTTTTAGTGACGAAAAAAAATGAAAGATTAGTGTTTTAATTGATGTTATCAAACCGAGTCCTACTTTATTATCAAATTAAAGAAGAATTTGTTTTTAATCTGTTACAGCATAATCTTTATATCCACAAAAATAAGTTTTTTTCCCCCTCCATGGAGGAAGTATTGTAAAACAATGAAAATGGATCATAATCCTATAAGAACCCTTGGCAAGACGACACGTAGTAATTCATCTACAAAGGCTCATCCTCTTCTTGAATCTTTATGTTGATCTTGGATCCACACGTCCACAACAGACCCCTGGCAATACGACAGGCCATGATGATTTATTGAAATGTTTGCTATACAAAATCAACTGGACGTTGGACTGGATTTGATGGAACGTGATCTCCTGGAAAGTTCGGCATTCTTCAAGATTTGATTGAAATGCCTATGGAGAGAACAGGGGCCTACGTAATCTTTGGGCAAAATTATGGAAATAACTCTACAACTCTTCGATTAATTTTAGAACGAAGAAATACAATGTTCTCAGACCATTACAAATATGATGATCTAGAATGTTTGTTAAAGAAATTAAGTGCAATCTGCACCTAGCTCGGTTGAACTCCATATACAAACCTCCAAGTCAAGCTGCCCAGAAGGACCAAGGAAAGCGAATGGAATCAGAAGAAAATCTACAGGAGGTAAGCCTTCCACCCTCCCAGGAAAACACTCCGTTAATGATTTCAATCTGAGAGAGCTTACCCCTCTACTTGCCACGACATCATATAAGAACCTGTCCTGCGATGAGCTTGGTCCAATACAGGTTACGATGACTGTATTCCCTAAGCTCTCAATGCCCTTGCCGAGTAGAAAAAGAACACCATCTTCCTCTGCTTGGAGAACAAGGAATTGCTCGTTCACCCCTAATGAGACAGATAAAGGAATGTTGTACCTAAAACGCCTTCCACAGTCCCAATGTTTACTGCTGAAGTGTAGTGACAACTGTTCAGATGAGCCAGTAAAGTTACAGTCTAGAAGAGGGCACGCATGGGGTGAAAAGATGCATGTTTCTTCAGGGTTAACATCATCTATGCAATTCAGTGTTCCATTGCAGTCATATTCTTTGTTTTGGCATATTGTTGAAGCTGATTCAGTACCCACCTCCATGTTCCCGCACAATACATCATTACTTGTCAAAAGGCTTGGCACATTTGCCTGCAGAAACATATCCACAAAGTAAGATGACCATGAAAGGCGTATTTGTCTGCACCTTCACATTTGCTAAACACTCAAAACATTGCATTCTAGGTTCAAACCTTAAAACAAATCCCAGCTCATTTTAATCATTGTTTTCCAATGTTCTCCCTACTCTTTCTGGTGAATACTGGAGGTTCCCATACAACAAATCAAAACCTATAGACAAAATCTATTCACTTGGATCTGTTGACAGAGTTCAATTAATTTTTTTTAAAAAATGTCTCCATCCAAATGTAGATTCCACTCTGGAGGATCCATATGAAATCAGCATTCTGAATAGAGTGCCAGAGAGTAGTTTTGTCAACAACCAAGGAAAAACTTTCTTATCATTTGGTTTGATGAAATTCCAATTGAACATCCCAAAGTTGGTTGTTTAACACCTCTTAATACCACCCTCAATTCACCCCAAAACTGTTGTCTATCACAAGAGTTACTCTAGGAAAACTAATCAATCTCAAGGGCCAAGGCTATATGTTTCTGCTGCAGTTATTGCTTCTCTTTTTGGAAAAAGAATTATAGTATTATTTCAGATTTTTACAAGTTTGCAGGCATTCTAACATATTCATAGTAAATCACAGAAAAATATACTTAAATCGCCCATTTATCTTCCCTAGCAGCTTATCACCAGATTCACAAGAATAAGCTATAAATACTGAGTTGAGTTCAAACCTGGCAAACACACATACAACTTGATTCTAGCTTGATCACATGATTAATTTTTAAACATTGTTCTTGCATCAAATTTGGTATCATAAACTTCATAGTACCCAGGGGACTGAGCACTAGAAACAAATGCCGTAACCCATCGAAAGCAAAATCAACCAATTGGCAACAAGATATCATCATATGTTGCAGCCATGTTTAGGGGAGGGCCATGTTTAGGGTTCGGCCATCAAGCATTCCCTATTTTGGGGAATGCTATCATCCTAATACAAGGTAGCAACATATATCCTGCTCGCAACCACCAAGAGACAGGCTGGTGAGAAGAATAGACACAGGACAGAAGCAACAAAGCAACATTAAGAATATATGGAGGAAAGAGATTGAGTACCCCTTCCACATAAGTATTCCCGTCCATTATTTCTTTGCCAGCCTACAAAAGAGATCACAAGTAAGCATCCTGCATAAACTGTCCACAACTTTTTTCACAAGTTCTTTACAGGTATGTTCGAGTCATAAAAGTGCAAGACTAACATTCTCAACCAGCAGGATCAGCATTACATGCCATTCAGATCATCCACACCATTGACTTTTCAACTAACCCAACATTTTGAAGACAGAATTACCAATTATAATAAAACTGTGTCATTTAAATACTATGAATACTAGTATTATCAAAGTGTGCCATAAAATAATTACCTGGTTAGCTTGCTGCTCAAAAACAGAATCATGATTATTCCCACTGATTATTTTGCCTTCTGATGAACCATCTAGTTGGCCTCTGGACTCTGAAAACTCCAAGCCAGTGCACCTCTCCTTGCAAATTACCTGCACAGGAGCGACAAGCTAGACAAATTCCTATCATTTTCATAGGAGCACAAGTTACAAATATCAATTACCTCTCCAAAGCCATAACCACCAAGCTCTCTTTGCTGTTTTTCTCTTTCAGAAATCTCTTCCTCACCCCATGATGACAAACAAGGAACAACAGAAGAATTTGACAAATGGGATCCCTCAACAGAGATGCTCTCATAGTAAAAGAGCTGAAAAGAGTAAACTTCAGGGGTAAGTTGTGATGTATATGAAAGTTAGAACACAAGTGGAAGCTTAAAATAATATAAATTCACCTGGAGAAACAAAAGACAGCCACCAACCGCGCGTTGCTTTCCTTGGTGAAAGCGAGATACTTCCCGCACTAGACGATCAAGCAAGAATTTTCCCCAATTATATTGATGGACAACATCCATATTTGTCAGGAAATGGAGAAATGAAGGGCTAACATCCAGTCTTGCTGTTGGGGATAAAAGAGTTCCCAATGCATAGAGGACAAATGATCTCTTGAAATCCTCTCCAGCTTCTGGAGCTGTCAACCTCTCTTCTAGAAGACGCACTGAAATTCCATGATTTGTAGCATTATAGCTGCGACGTAAGTCGACAATTAAGTCATCAGGCCCTGAGTTGATCACATCTTTCCCGCTAGCTGCTAATCCCAACACAATCTCCACGTCTCTTGGGGATAAAGGAATGCACACGCCACAAATCTCCAAGCTGCATCCTGCAGTGTTGAACCTCTCCAATAGCCAAAGGCACAAGCTGCGGCGCAGGGTCCGGCATCTAAGGCCAAGAAGACTGCCAAATCCCATGCTTTTCACTGCAGCATTTTGTTCTGGTGAGAGCCGTTGAAGCACATTAAACAAACGGCCTGGAGAGCATCTCGTAACTAGTTTGGTCTGTATTCATTAGCTGTAAGATTTATGTGGCATAAAATATGCATAAATATTGCAAGCCAAGTATAGGTCTGAACCTGTTTCCTTGGCTTGGGGATACGAGCAGGAGCAGTGCTCAAGTAACTATCCCACAATTCACGAGCTTGCTTTGTATATTTTGCTTTCTCCTCCACCCTCATTGACTTCCAGGCATCTGATGCTGCCTTTGTGGCCTGCAATTGAAAAAGCCACCATGTCTAGTTTTGCCTTTGAAATTACATTATTAGCAATTGTCTACCAATTTTGCTTGGGAAACAAAGAGGCTCACAGCTTTCAGACCACATGATTCAGGATGGGAAGCGCTGTACTCCTTGATAAACTCCCGACTGTAACATTGAATTAAACATGAGCAAGCAGCTGGACAAGGAATTCAACAATTAATCATAAACCCAAGACAATTATGTAGACACATAGGAAATCCTTGTAAATGAGTGATTGTACCTAAAATGCACCCATGAGCATGCTGGACGAGGAGTAGGACACTTGTTCTTCTTCCTTTTCCTCTTCTCTGCTGACTCCATATCATCTTCCGCTTTTCTCTTTTCCGTTGATAAATTTCCTTCACTAGGGACCTGAACATAAGCATGTCACAGAATCACCAAACTACACATACTAAGAAGAGCATATGATAACAACAAATTTCATGAACTAAAAAAAAATCACATTCACCAGAAAACCAATACATGCTAGAATTAAGACGCGTGTTGTAATAAAACACACAATCAATGCATATCATGCAGTTTAACATGACGACTCGAATCTTCTTAACAAAAACATTATTGCCCAAGAAAAATTTCCTTTTAGTTAGCATCACTAAAATCTTCCTCTCTAATCCCATGCTTTGCTTAGATGTACCTGATGCTTTTGCCAAACAGGGTACAACAGCACACTACTCCACAACATACTAAACTCTTCTGGTTTTCAATTTCACACTTTCACAACCTCAACTCCATCAAAACCATAAATATCAAACCCTTCAAAAAGATACATAGAGGACATGCTTTATTGGGTCGTACCTTCATGATTTCAAAAAAATCATAATAATAAATAAATAGACCCATTTAGATTTCACACAGAAAAACACAATTACTCTTCTGGGCACTACCCTATGCTACTAAAAATTGTACCTTTTTTCCCTCCTGTTTTTTCTTCATGCTTTCGCTATCAGTTATACATAACATTTACATACACACAAGCAAATAAGTAGTAATGAGTATATAAATGAAATTACGGGTTTGAGAAGCAAAACCATTTCACTGATAGTGACAAAGAAGGAGCTTGAACTGGAGATCAAGAAGAGGAGAGCCCAGAATTAGTGATTAGATTTAGGGTTAGGGTTTTTTTTTTTTTTTGAAGAGAAACTGATTGGAATTGAAATTGAAAAAAAAAGGGTTCAAATTAAAAGGGGGGGGGGGATTTTTGGATATGGAGTTTTGATAATCTTCTTGTCCAGTTCAGTTTTGGAGTTTCAGTGGCTGTGTTGTGTGGAAGGTGCCAATCAGGCTGTGTGGTGTTGTACTTTCTCACTAATTCTTTTTGTCTCTCTCTTTTTTGTTCAAAGAGCAAATTAGTACTCCAGAATAAAATAAAGTTCAATTGAGTCCTTAAAGAAAATATTTTCTCAATATAGCCCTTACATTATTAACAGTATCCATAGGACCATATCAACCTCCACGCATTTCTCCCCAGGGCTACTAACAATATCTCACTTCTAACACCAAGAATATCTGTAATCAATTATAAGAAATAATGATCTTTTCCGGTAAATTTAATGCATCGTGCCCTCAATTATTTGTCAACCAAATTCACTTGCCAATTACTAATAATTAGAATTACATTTAGGTTTATAGTTTGGAGTCTTTAAAAATATCTTTTAAAAGGGTGTTACCTGCAACTTATAACAATATGTTTGTTTCTGAATTTGAAAAATATTTAAAAATAGATATTTTTTTATTTCAAATTATTAACATCAGGGTTCTACCAAACGAGCCCTATATCTCCATGCGGTAGAAAGCTGAATCTGCATGGGTTTTGCTTTTGTTCTCTCCTTTAGCTTGTTTCTTTCTTTGTTGGGAATGTTCCATTCAACCTGCCTTTTGAAATTTCCCTTGTATGTGTAATTGTGATAATCACTTAGGAATTTGGATCCAATATATGATCGCTAGAAGTAAGCTGTACATTCATGGCTGCTTGATCTTGATCAGACAGTGGAGTCTGAAAGTCAGAACTGTTTTGGTTCCAGTTGCTAGTCTTTTCGTAATATGTCGTCACTCAGTTCCAAATCCCTTTCTCATCTTGTATTTGGACGGCGGGCAAAAACGATTGATGTTTCTGCCTTGAGTTACTGGCTTATGGTAAGCAAGTTTGCTCTCTTGTCTTCTTCTTTTTTTTTTTTTTTGGGTTCTTGGTTTCTAAAGGGAAGAGAAAGTTTTGTTGGATTCTGACATAGGAAAAAAAAATTCATTGTTTTTGCATTTTCCTGCTATGAAATTAGTTGATATTGATGTGCACGGATTTAATTTGATGAAATGAACTTGTTAATATTACCTAAAAAAAAATACTAGAAAATTGGCATTTTAAGTAAAAGAAATTCAATTTTTAAGAAAATATAATCCAAACACGTTCATAAGATTAGAACCACTTTAGCAAGTTTCAGCAGTAGATGCATGAATGGCACTAAGATTCTACAACCATAGAGATTCAGCCCGTATGAGTCTTCGTACCCTCTCTTTGATGCCATGTTCCAGCTTATAGTCAAAAGCAACCGGCAAACGTTTTACCAACCGAAGCACCAAGGTTTTCCAATGCCAATGGCACTACAAGACGCTGGAGAATATAATAATTTTGCCAAGTTATTTTAATGCTTTAATTATCAACCATTACTACTTCGGGTGATGGAAGGAGTATGCATCTTTACGCCATATGCAGAGATCCAAGGTAACCTTCTACCCAGAACCAAAAAACCCACCTGGAACTAGGAGGAACCTCATTGAAGGAGGGTTATCAACTCTGCTCCGAAAGCAAGGTGTAAAAGATCGAAAAATGAGACTGTTTCCTTTACTGTTTGCTGAAAGTTCATAGAAGTATCCTCCCTTGGATGAGGGCCCTATGCAACTAACCATGATCACATTCCCCATGATTTGCAAAGCATTGTTCAGGATGCATACAACGCCTTCTTTCTTTTCTTGGAGAACAACAAATTTCTTACTTGCGGTAAAGGAAACGGGGATTTTGCAATCATACTCAAAGTGTTCACATCACCTACATGTATGCTGCTTAAATGTGAGTATAACTGCTTTGATGAGCTGACAAATCTGCAGCCTGACACTGGGCAGGAGCATGTTGCATAGATGCAGCTCTTCTCATGGTCACACTTCTTGCTGTAACTGACAGTTTCTTTGCACCCATACTTCATATTTTGGCATGATATTTTGGCTGATTCAAGAACCTTCTCAATGGCCAGGCAATGAATATAACCAATAGGCAATGAGAAAGGACATATATGTGCAAGTTTACTGCAGCATGAAGAGCAAGCAGCGTGTCCATTCATGCACTGAAATTCCAGTAAGCAAGCAAAAAATTACAATACCGAGATATTAAGCAAGCAATTGGAAGGATTTAAGAAGCTAAAACTGAATCACCAAAAGGAACCTAGAATAAGTAATGCAAACACATGGGATTATGAGACTATATAATGTGATAGACTATAATCACTAGAGTTTTTGTGCTAACATGTAAACAGAGGTCGAAAATGGTGCTAAGACATGATCTGTAATTTAAATGACCCCACTAACTCTTCATTCCATGTCATTCAAAACCTTGTACATGATCATAACCTAACAACATCTTTCTCTATTGTATTGAATGATTACTTTATACCAACATCCGATAAAAGAAGATAAAAAGCAACAACAAAAACCATCTCCAGCACCCAATTATGTCCTTTCAATCTAAAACTATCCAATCTTGGGGTAGTGAGGAAATTAGCAAGGGTTTAACCATTATGTTCAATGCGCTTTTTTTACTTAATTGAGAACATTAAGAACTCTGACTTCGTGCAACTAACTAATCTCACAAGACCAAGCATGCATAACTCCAAATAAGACAGCTTCTTGATAATAACCCAGTTCCCTAGCACTCCTTAGTTTTTCTCAAGACACGGTGAGTTCAATGAAACCATAAATCTTCCTTTGCCAAAACCAGCTACACATCAGAGGAAAATCAAGTTCAATGGCAGGAAACTATGTCAACATTGAGCAGCTAAATGCAACACAACTTCAGAAAATCAAAATGACAGGTCTTACAAGAGATTGTTGCACAAACACCACAAAGAAAACAATATTACATGGAAACACCATTTTAAGAGAGGAAACACATGCTGTAAGAAAATAATAATGGACAAAAAGAGAAGGAACTATGTGTTGCTATTAATACAAGCGGGGACGGCTAAACCACATACCGGAGATTTTACCAATCATGGGAATCTAGTGCTGCTGCTTCTTGGTAGGGTAGCTAGCATCCGTCATTACGCTATTATTGCCAACTACACTGAATCCTTTATCTGATTAAATAAATTTCCTTGGGTAGATAAAGGAAACCAACCCACATCTTAAGGTTTACTTGATGAATTTCAAACAACAGAACACAGAGATGCATGACAAGGCCTATTTCATAAGTTGGAGAATGCACTAAAATTGACTTCTAAGTAATCTGAATGAATTAACTAGACGTCAAAACCACTCTCTATTATCCCATAAAGCAAATTGTAAACTGATTTCATCTATTTAGGTTTCAGATTTGATGGCAAACTAGGTCAATAATTACAAACTTGTCACAAGCACCAACATTCGACATTAGTTGAGAATTTAGACTATAACCAACTAATACAAAGAATATCTAATCAAACCATGGTAATTTCACAATATTCATTCTTCACCACTTTCAATTTGTCTTTCACATGCACAATTTCTTTTCAGTTTTTTTTTTACTCTTTCTCAACGGACCTTCATATAATCTACATTTTTACAGTATGTCAATTAATAATTCCTTAGACAACAACTCCACAATAAGTCTGCTTCCAATGGAATCTATCTCCAACTTCCCTTCAAGAACATTAAAGTGACTAATAACAATCTGAGTTCAAACTTCCCTTCAAGAACATTACAGTGACTGGTAACAATCTAAGTTCAAACTTCCTTTGAAGAATAGCACTAAGCAAAGGAATCCTCACCAACTTCTTTACTTCCAGCTCTGTTCCGTAACTACAGAAAATAAACCACTCAATCCATTTCTCATGTAAACAATGGACTTCTATCAGAAATTTCTACACAAGCTGGAAGAATAGCATTTTCTTCAAATCAAAATAACATTACAGAAAACATATCTGACAATTTTTTTCGAGTCGGTGTTAATTTCTCTCAACAAGACTCAATTTACACAAATTACATGCCACAATACCAATCTTCATTTAAGACAAAAATAAAAGCATAATTATCACTAATAGCCCAAAAACGCAACTTAAAGAAACCAACCTGAGCCTCAATTCTTCTCAAAGCTAAGCCAAAAACAGCAAAATCCCAGGTAAAAATTCAAGAAACCATGTTAATAAATTACAAATAGCTCACATATATGATATTACCGTCCCTGATTTCCTATTTAAAAAACGAGCACTAAAAAGCAAACAAGAAACATAAAGAAACCAAACAACAAAACATCATCAACAGTAATGTAAGAACAGAAGAAAAACCTGAAAGACAGGAATGGTGAAGGGTTTAAAACAGATAGGACAATCAAGAACTTCAGAGTCCAAGGTAACTGAAATAGAGCCTTTCTCTCTTCTTGCAAGTTTTATAGGAGCTTCACTTTGCAGTTTTGAACTGGACCCCTTGTTTCTTTTGGCGATCAAAGAACGAATGATGTCCAGAAATGAAGTTTCCTCTTCTTCACTTCCACTATTTTCTTGATTTTGGGTTTGATGAAGAGAAGCGGGAAAACGAGATGAAACCGTCTAGCCGGTTTGCTTTGGTGTTTAAAAATATTTTTGAAAAAAATTAAATTTTTTTATTTTAAATTAATATTTTTTAGTAATTTTAAATTATTTTGATGTGCTGATATCAAAAATAAATTTTTTAAAATAAAAAAAATATTATTTTAATACATTTTTAAATAAAAAATACTTTAAAAAATAATTATAATTACTTTTTTAAACATCCTGTTTTTTGACAATTTAACTCCACTGGCTGAGATTTTTATCATCTCTCTTGTCTCTTTCTTTAAGGATGGCAAGAGTTTTAATATTGGATTTATTGATATCTTTATTTACTTATCCATTTATCCAAGGATTAAAAATTTTAAATGTTCATATATCTTATCTATTGAATTTTAAATCTAAAATATCCATCATATTATTATTTATTTGTTTTAAAAAAATAAAAGGCGAACGATAAGTGTTTGGCATATTAACATAAAAAAAAGATTGTGAAACAAATCATTGGCATATTTGAAGTTGTGATTGATTTTTGTAATCCATTATAGATCAACTCTATATTTTTATAGTGATAAAACAAATGTATGTCCATTTTAATTTTTATATTGTCCTTTGTTTTTCTTTTCATGTTTATCACCGTATTAAAAATATTTTTTTTATATGCCTGATTTCCAGATTATGGTGGAGAAGATTAGTTTTTCAATAAGAAAGCTCCTAAAAAATACTCTGCTTTACCAAATTATAGATCACACCAAAACTAAGAAACTTCTGCTTACCAGATTGAAAATCAAAGATAATGTCATCGTATTGTAAGACCACGTCATACAATTCTTCACCTGACAGTATCAACGGTGCAACATCCCTTTTAATTCTACCTATAAAGAAGTCTTTTATATTCTTTTTGTACTCGTGATCAGTTGGTAAGAACCTTTAGTGAATATAAAAAAAGAAAATGTTTTACCATTATTTATTAAGGTGAAAGTCTTATAATTTTCCATACAATATACACATACTAATTTTCCATACATGCTCCAACCAAAAACCATATCATAAGTAAGAAAATCTTTGATAGTCCACATCAAAGATGCATTTATCTAAAAAATTTGTTTCATTGAGAAATCATATGTCACAGTCCTGAATGACCACAACTGATTCAACTAGTCAATTAACGGTAAAAAACAAACATATATATTCCTACAAAGACTATCAGGACTAGGTATGACCGTAGATAAGGATATAAACTCCAGCCTTATACACATCTCTAGTGGCAAGTTATAAATCATGAGTATCACCGGTTAACAAGAATAAGGTGTAGCAAATAACCTGAACGAATTGAATTCATTTGTACATAACTCAACACATATGTTCTGTGGTTCCATTGAAAACTAAGGATACACCCTATTAAATTGCTTCTAGACTTAACCATTGGAAGGTTGCACCATAATTCCAGTGCTCAGCAGTGTTTGGAGACATGAATAACTTTTGTAGTTTAAAAGTGATTGTAAAATATCTCAGTTTTTTATGTGCGACAAGAGTCCTTTTCCCTGCTAATTCTATGTTTATACCGGACATACCCATATGTTTTGCACTTAGTTAAATATGTATTTTCACGATAGTAAAACATGTAGAAGTTTGGACATATATCAATTTTCTAGGATATACTCAGCCAAGGGATTTCATAATAGATTTAGCAGCATAAAAGTTTTCTTTCAACCTATTTCTTTCAAGTAAAATGCTTCTCGCTCACTCAACGATTCTGTCATAATCGGTCTCACTTAACCCATGATTTGACTTAATTGTGAATACTTGTGCAACGATTGATAATTTATTGTGATTTTCACATCTATCCATAATGGTATGTTGGAATCTTTAAAAAGTTCAAAAAACTAATTGTGTATGCATTGGTTCTTCATTTACGATTGAACATTCTCCTGCATAACCCTGATTTTTCCTCATTGCATCCATAACTATACTCCTATAATAACTGCTATTATCATCTGCAACTTTATGCACGTTACTAGAACTAGAAATTGACCCAACCATTCTTTATACCTTGATCTCGTAAGGAATATAGGGTTCTTCGTATGCAAACAAACACGAGTGTTTTTCCATGAATTTTTTTATAAAAGATGCATCGTAACAACATCTTGATTGATAAACTACATTTAATACTGTCTCCACTAATATTTTTTTGGATTAGATAATACGTAATTAATAAAACCCTCAACCTCATTATAATAATGCATTTTGCTAATCCTTTTGGGTGAAACTTAATACATCCAAGAACGATTATCCATTACTTATATGAAATCTATATTGAATATTGATGCTAACATGTATTAATTAATAATGTGAACTAAACAAATTATTGGTACTTAGTTAATTAGCTATCATTGGTTGGATTCAAAATTATTCAATCTATTTTAATACTACCCTTTAATGATTATCAATTTTCTCCAAAAAAATCCAAATTCCTCCAAATTTACCTAAATTCTCAACTTAATAATAAAATTGACAAAATATATTGATGAATTCAACGAAAAAAAATAGCGACGATTATATTTCATTTGTAATTCAGTCTGAAATATCATATTTTTCAATGAAAATAACAAGGGAATACCTACCCATTTTTTTCATTCCTTGATTTTCATTTGTAGTTCTTTCGGTATTCATCGATGAGAAATTTCTGTCAGTGAATACCAATGAAAATAACAATGTTATGTTCTGTCGGTAAATATTATTATAATTTACTGAATATATTTTTTCATAGATGTTTTTATTTGTATTTAATAATTTTTTTTTTGAAGTAGTGGAGTTACGAGACCTTAAACCTTTTTATTCATGGAAAATATTCATGTTATAAAAATACAATGTAATCGGAGCAGATCATGACAAGAAGAAGAAAAAACAAGCACATCAAGGTTATCTATCATAGCAAGTTAACCAATGTTTCTTTGGCTTACAAGTTACATCCACGATACAGCAGCACATGGGCCAAATTATCCATGATTTTGGCCATATATCTGCCCTATTTAACTTAAATCACAATCCTCTCATTTTTTTTCATAAAATAAAATAAAATACCGGAAGTTCTAACCTAAAAAAAGAAAAGAAAAAACTAAACAAGGCCCAAACACAATATTTTTTTATTTTTTATTCTTTAATTTTTTTTTATTTTTAATTTCTACATTTAATATTTAATTTATTTTAAATTAAAATTTATAATTTGTTTTGATTTTTATTGAAAAAAAAAAACAGGAGGGGCCAAACGGCACCGTTCAACGAACTGCAACACCCACCAGGAGAATCTACCATTGCTTACACTTCAGACTAGAAAGTTATGCAGAAGGTCCACTTTGGTCACCAAACTCTCTCTAATTTTCTCAAACGAAATATCCATAAACCAAAGACAAAATGTTTAAAAACAGGACCATAATATCAAATCAAAGCAGATAGAAAGGAAAAATGGAGGTAGGTTTAGCATATCTCACAGCCTCACAATCCACAAGCAGCCCTCTATGTTTCTCCAATCGCAACAGTTTCATTAACAAGAATCATCTTCTGCTACCAGTCACCAGTGACACCAGCACTACTATTAGTGTTTGCAGTAAAAGAAGAAGACCCATCTGTGTTAAGGCTTCGAAGAGTTCATTCGATGCTAACACCGCAAGACAGACTTTGGCTAGCAACTGGGATGTTGAAAAGTTCTCATCTTTTGCTAATTCAGCTCCTACTTTGCCAAAATTTGAGGAATTGGATACTACCAACATGCTTCTCCGTCAAAGAATCATTTTTTTGGGCTCTCAAGTATTTTTCTTTTCTTTTCTTTTTTGAAATGATGTTAAAAGTTGTGTAGAATTTGTTTCTGTACGAAGTTTGTTGCTGGGTTTTTGTTTTGGGACTAATTGATGGATTTTGTAGGTGGTTTTTTTCTCCTTTTGTTTTGTAAGGTTTGTAGATGTTTTATATATATATATATGAAATATTGGTTATCAAAGTATTGGTCTTTAGTATCTTGAGGTGGCCCTTTAGTTTTGTAGGCTGATATAATTTTTCTTTTTATCTGACAAGTTGGGGAGGCTGGAATTATTTGTAGGATTTTGTAGGCTGGTATGTGTAGTTCTTCTTTTTTGCGGGAGTAGTTGTTAGGTTTTGGATGACTTAGTAGCACTGTATTTGTTTTGTTAGAGATATTGGAGTGAGGTTTTCTGATGTTGCTACGTAGTGTGTCTTGGAACCTTTGTATTGTGATGTGGTTTTGGGGGAGTAATTGCTGAACTTGTTAGGTGAGTTTCTTACTATTGTTTGATTGCAGCATATTTGTTTTGGTAATGATGTTGGAACACGGGTTTTAGATGGGTCTTTCTCTATGTAGTGGATGTTAATTAAATCTTCGATTGTGGTTGATGCTTTCTTTTTTGTTAGACATCTTCTTTCAGATAGAAATTGAGATTTGAGGCGGGACACTCTCTCTCTCATTTCTGGTCTGCTGGCTTAACCATTGGCACTCTGAGATGGGTTTTGCTGATTATTGTCATATTAGTTCCTTATTGTGAAATTTATGGCCTTCGGGTTTCATTTTTTAGAATTGTGGTAGTTTTAAATCTGGATGCTATTATGTGTGCAAGTGATAGAGATGCTAGCAATATATCAAGGATTTCCAACTTTCCTATTTTTTAAACATGCTTAAGAATGACAAAAGGCTGGTTTAATTTTACTTACTCTGACTGGTATTTGGCAGGTGGATGACGTGACGGCAGATTTTATTATCAGTCAGCTATTATTTCTGGATGCTGAAGACCCCAAAAAAGACATCAAATTGTTTATTAATTCACCTGGGGGTTCTGTCACTGCTGGTATGTGGATAGGTTTATATAATATGCTTGATTTTTCAGTGCTCTCTTTCCTTTTTCATCAATCCTTTTTTATTTTCATTTTCCCTTTATATATCTCCATATACTTTGAAGCTTATGGTTCCTACATAGAAATTGCTGTTTGTAAAGGCCTTAGGATTGCTAAAATAATTTGAGCTACATAGATCAACATTGGGTACTCTGTTACTGATATTAAACTGGACTGTATCAGACCAGTTAAAGGGTAATTTCAAGAATAGAATTAATCTTGGAAATGAATGTTTTTCCATATGATTCCTGTGACATTTTTAGTATTTGAAATCTGCTTTTTTTCATGGAGTCTGATGTGTCATGCAAGTTGCAACCAATTGAACATACCCAATTCCTGTTAGCTTAGGATTATGTTATACCATTTGTGACTAATTCTGTACCTATGCATTCTAATTCAATGATTTCGAATATGTGGTGGAAACTCTTTGTTATTATTGGTGTATCTTGGATCATCTCCTGAATATAGTGAAGGAAATGCTATGTCTACACTTCATCTGATTTGGGAGGATGAATATCTGGTTGGAGCTCAATTTAACAATCTTTAAGGATCAACCTATATTGATGCAATTGCATTGAGATCTGGCTTCTTTCTAGAGCACATCCTCTGGGTGATTTTTGTTTTTGTTTTCCTAGCTGATGTTCAATGGGTTTTGAGAGCCCTATTGTCACATTTTTCTTGTCATATTTCTTTTCCCCAGGAGGATGAGTTAGTCTCCTGTTGTCATGGTTCATTTTCTGTGTCTTAATTAAATAATGTCATTCTTTGATCTAAACTAAAAGAATTTTATGGCATTCTGTAAATGGTTGGGTAGAATTAAAGGTTTGAATATTTACGGTATCACATTGTGCATTTTATTTGGGTCTAAAAAGCTCCTGGGTATACTCTTATTCCTTTTATCTTTCCCTTCACGCATTGCTTCATTAAGGACTGGGAATTTATGATGCGATGAAGTTGTGCAAGGCTGATGTTTCAACTATTTGCCTTGGGCTTGCTGCATCCATGGGAGCATTTCTTCTTTCTGCTGGTTCCAAAGGTAAGAGATTTTGCATGCCCAATGGGAGGGTGATGATTCATCAGCCACTTGGAACTGCTGGAGGCAAAGTAAGTCTTTAGTCTCCTCTTATGGTTTCATATTCTGCCTATTTTATTGTGCATATATATTGAAAAATCCTTGCACAAGGAATGTTGAATGGGTGAAATCTATGAGTTCGATGTAATTTCCAGCTTGAAATTCAGTAAGGGATAATGATACAAATGCTCACCTTCCAATCCAACAACTTTTCGATATGTAACTGGAGATTCTCTAAAAGGTGACTTCTAGAAGAAAGTGATTCTCATAATTAGCACTTAAAAGTAATTTGTTTAGCATCAGACCATCTGATTAGTAGAACTTTTAAAACCTGTTCCATGGAAGAGTATTAATTTGCCTAACAAGGTGACAGAGTCACTGGATCACCTTTTACTACACTGTTCTGAAGTTCTGCACTTCCTTCTTTGTGCCCATTCTGGAGTTTGGTTGGGTGATAACTTTTCCCTAAAAGATTTACACTTTGGGTGGTGGGTATGTGATTAAATTAAGAGCCCGGTTGTTTTTGCGGCCAGCCCCTCAGGTGGCCGCAAAAACAAACAAAGCCTGAAGACTAGTGGAGGTTTAATTTATGCTCTATTTCCTGTTCCTGGAAAGGAAAAGGAGGATGATGTTGAGATCATAATTTCAGTTGAAGCTGCAGATAGCTATAGGTTTTGAGTGGATCAAGAACAGATTATTTCTCCATTGATCATAACTTCGGTTGAGGCTACACTTCCTTCTTTAGATTTGATCTAAAGTTTTATCAACACTTGAATTTAGTTATCTTTTCTGGTCAATTTGGTTTTAAAAAGGGTGTAACTTAGTTCGTAAAATACTGCAAGACAGTAATTACTTTAAGATGTTTAGGGTCACTCGAGTTGTATGATACTCTAGAAAATACTGACTGGCAAAATGATAGTTTTCAAAACTGCTTGACATGTGTTTCTGAGCACTTGCATGTGATTTCAGGCATCAGAAATGAGCATCCGGATTAGAGAAATGAGTTACCACAAGATTAAGCTGAACAAGATATTATCAAGAATAACAGGGAAGCCTCTAGAGCAGGTTAGATATCAAATGATATTTCCTTCTTTCATCACTCACCATCCAATGTTCCTGTAGTTTGGTTTGATCGTCCCTGCTGTTTCTTTTCTTTCCTCCCTCATTCATTGTTGTGTGCAGGTTGAAGTTGACACTGATCGTGACAATTTCATGAATGCGTGGGAAGCTAAAGAATATGGGTTGGTAGATGAAGTTATTGATGATGGTAAGACAGGATTAGTTGCACCGCTTACAGATGCTTCACCTCCACCAAAAACTCGGGTGTGGGATCTTTGGAAAATTGAAGGGAGCAAGAAAGCTAAGAATAATTTGCCTTCAGAGCATAAAATGCTACAGAATGGATATGTTGGAGGAGGTGATGGGGATAGAGGCATGGACCAGGAAAAGGAAACACCAAGTCCGGTATAAGATTTGAGACACGTTTGGATTTGTTGACCTATCAAAGGAGCTGTGCTATGTAATGTTGTGAAAGTAGATTATGGATTAATGACTATAAATTTTGAAAAACGGAAAGGCCATATGGTTTCTATTATTTGTACATTTACTTCGAATAGTGTTGATTTCCTTCAAATGTGATTTTTTATAAATATAAATGTGCATTTAATCCAGGATAAAACTAGTGAAAGATTAGGATTGTTATTGACTTGTCTTAATGGTTATAATTCAACGAATTTTCATAGAATTAACTTGTTTCCCTTGAATTGGTATATTTCACCTTGTGGTCCTGAAACCTGACAATTCGAAATCCTTGAGGCTACTATTTCAAACGAATATTCAGAATTTTTCTGCTGTCCATGAGGCAAACTCTAGTGGAAAAATCTCTAGTCCACTGAAAACCGTAGTGGGTTTACCATCACAGTTACGGATGCCTGTTTTTCTGGGCCATGCGCATGCCCGCTGTCACTTGGTAGTTTGCAGGGCAATTCTGCTACTATAAGCTATGATCCGATGGTACGACTCGTTTCAATTGATAGCATTATCTACGTGGATTGCAAGCAAATACCCTGAAAATTGGCATGAACAAATACCCTGAAAATTGGCATTACCATATACACCAACATTCTTTTTCAAATTCACAGGAACCATGCTGATGTAACTAAACTACAGAAGAGGTGCTGGTCTAACTAAACTACAGGAAAGAAAGAGTACAGGAAACCTAAGCTAAGTTCCTAAAATGCAGCATTTTGGCTCGAGATTCCATCTACATCAGCTGTGGGAGAAAATCTCATCAAGTTTCAAGTTTTCCGTGATCTGAATGCTGAACTGAATCAGCCATCCTGACAACCACATTATGTGATCTCGATCTCCGAGTAACAAGCATGACTTCAACCATCAGATAGAGAAGACTGAGTTACCACCACTGCTTTCGCTATCACTGCTACTGCTCCCACTCTCACTTCCACTACTGTCACTCCCACTGCTACCGCTTGAGCTTGAATTTTGTCCCTTCATTCCTTCTGCATTCAGGGCTTTAAGGGCTTCAGCAGCATTAGGACCTTTGTCAACTGCGTTCAGGGCTTTAAGGGCTTCCGCAGCATTAGGGCCTTTGTCAATGTCATCATCACTGATATCTACATCAGCAATCTCATCATCTGTTTCCGCTTGATGTGGCAAGTTAATATCAATGTTAAGAACAGTGCGTGGCAATCCCTTCTCTGAAGCTTTGCCCTTGTTAGCAGTTTCACAGCCGCCATCATCATCATCATTGACTATGTCCACCTGTTCCTCGGATTCATTCTTGGGGTCTGGTGATGAGGTGGATAGGTTAGGAGGAAATAATAGATGCTCCATGCTCTTCTCATCTTCAAGTTCTGCACCAGGCAAAGAGAAAGCTGAGCCAATCCATCAACCCAAGGAAGGATGGAATATAGCAGTGGTAAACATACGAGGCAAGGTTGTAACAAATGGGGATAAACTACTAGTAAAGACCTTCGGTACAAACAACATCCATCATCTTCTCAAGCTTATAGGTCTAAAGAACAACGAATATCAACCAGTATATCCATCAACAGTTACTATAGAAAAGAAGTATACCTAAGCTTTCTGAGACACCAGTGCCAATCTGTTCCATCTGAACCTGCACACAATTATATTAAGCAGAAGAAATATATACACATCAAAATAAAGTCTAAATAAAGCTTCTACCACAAACATTAATTCCAAAACCAAACATAAATAACATGTTTATTTCCCCTGTTCGATCAGCCACCGATCATAAAACATTCTAGATATTCAAATACACCACAGAGTTCATTCAGAAACAAGCAGAGTTGATGAAAAAATGCAGTATGTGAACAAAAATTGAGAAAGTAAAATCACAATCCTTTTGTTCAAGAATGCTTCCATCTCTTTTGCTGAAATTGGATTCATTTTGAAACAAATAAAAAAAATACCTAAAGCAGATGCCATCCAATGACACCTATTTCAGCACACCATTTTTTAGAGTAAAAGAACAAGTTTTACAGCACACTTCAGCAATATCTTCATTCATTCACGATTTGAAAATGACTCAGAAATTATGAATACTTTCATCTCTAGTAATTGTGCCAACTACATAAAATGTTATCTGGGAAGCAGCAGAGGGAAGAGAGATTTGGCTGCAAAAGGTATAAACTTCAAATGAAAATCTAGAGGACATAATGGAAAAAAGAAGTGTCAATTCAAGATTTCTCTCCTTTTCCTTCCTGTTTACACATTTTTATTCTGGAAACAGTTTCAAGAAAAAACAAAAGAAATGTGAAATCAATGCACACTTACTGGTGTTTGATGAACCATTCCTTTGTCCAGAGACTCTGAATTTGCTGCTTTACCAACAGGTGGAGAACGAGTTTCAAATGCTGATGCAACCAATGCAACTGTTGCAGTGGCAGCTGCAGCTGCAGCTGCAGACTCACCAGGGAGCCGGACATGTCTCAGCCGCTTCACTGCATGATGCAACTGCTCCAAGTGAAAGGTATCCCCATCAAAGAACAAGACAGCATCATTTTCCTTGTAATCCTCACTTACACCCTCAAACATTACGTTGGGTTTTCCCTGTTGGTTGTTGTGATATTCTACACTTACCCTGTTATCCCTGCTCTTATGGAGCGATCCTGGTTGACTCTTATCAATTGAAGCTGGTTTAAATTCATCTAAGAAATACAAAAATAAAATAAATAAATAAATTATTCTCCTCCATTAAAACAACTAACCTTTCTAAAAGTAAATAAATGGAAGCCTTATGCGATCCCCCATTTAAAACTCCAAGATAAATCCTTTTATAGACTTTTTCCAATCATCCTAACCAATGTTAGTAAACCCTATATCTTTTACATTTTTCATCTGTTACCTCATTACTATTTACACTCAAGCAAGCAAGGCTGAAAAGAAACCAACTTAATTACCAATCCCTCCATTGGACCACCAACCAATCATGTAAGATTCTAAAAGGAAAACACAAACTGAAGACTGGAAATTCAAATAAGCTATCATAATTCCAAAACAACGTCATTAAAAACAAAAAAGAACGATTTTGTCACTACTTCACTGAATTTTCTCTCAAACAAAACAGAACGCAGAAAATTTAAAGTGGGATTTAATGGCAAGAGCATGCTTACACCGTAAAGTACAGAACTTTGGAGAGGTGTGGTTATGGTGGTCTTGAAAAGAAGAACCTAATTTTATGTCATACCAGCGATCTGGCTCCGGAGCTGTGTTGGGCTCTTCATTGGTGCTATTACGTTTCACCATAATTTAAGCTCAATTTGATCTGATTTTGATTGCATGAGAGGAAATTGAAAACCCTAGAATTCTAGGGTTCATATTAGAAAAAATCAATTGGGAAATTTTAGGTTAAGAAATTGAACTATTGAAGGTACTTTGGTCTGATAAATTGGAAAAATCTGATGGGTATTTTGTCGTATAATTATATCCTACTTAATTTTTAATATTTTATAAATTATAAATCTATTTTTTAATTTTTCATTTAAAGTTTTTAGATTCTAGTAAATTGAGTATATCAAATTGACTAAATTTTTTTATTAGTTAAATTTATATTGTCAATTTCATGTAATTAGCTTGATTTAAATCAAAATTTAAACTAAATAAATTGGCCAAAAATATTTTATAAGATGTAACAAGAATTTATATAAATCAAAATAATATTTTTAATATAATATATTAAAAAATTAATTTAAAACAAATTTTGTATTTTTTCAAAAATTTGCAAAACCGCCCAACACCCCCAACATGTGACAACAGCTAACATGTACCGTGTGAAAACTTGAAAATCATGGTGAGCTTAATTTATTTCATTTTATTATTAATGTAGTTTAATTAATTATAAATACAGTCTTCATCTAAAAAATAATATGAAATCGACGAAAAGAATTAACTTACAAACGAATTAAAAAACATAGAAAAGGATTAAGCTATTAATAACTTCAAAAACATGGAAATTAAATAACATAAAATTGACAGCCTAAGATTTACATTTGGAACAATGGTGGTAATGGTAGTGCCGATGGGGGCTGGTGGAGGTGGGGGTGGATGTTGCTGGTGTCTATACCATGTTGCCTCCACTTCTCAAGACTCTCTGCGCAATTAGGAAGAGCGTCTGCATTCTTTAGGTCATCTAAATTAAAAAATCGCTTGGCATAAAAATTAATGGTAACCAGATGCCTATATTTTTTACTTCGGCTCAGCAACCCTGTTGTGCCCTGTTGGCGTGTCAAGTTTTTACAGATGAGAATATCAGGGTATGGCTTCTTATCCGAAAAGATAAAAAAAAAAAACTCAGACATTTTAATGGATAATATCTAAGTGGTAAGAACATTTTAATGGCTTAGATCACCGCGTGTCAAAAAGAAAACACCGCCTGTTTTTTTTTTTTTTCTTTTTTTTATATGAAAAGAATAGATACGAGCTTGTGGAAGAGGAAATTGGAAGACATTTACTTTTGGGTGGGCTATAAACGTGTGATGCATGCTTTTTTTTTTAATTTAAAAATATATTAAAATAATAGTTTTTTAAAATTTTTAATATCATGAAGACATAAAAGAACCAATTTAATATTTTTTTTAAAAAAAATAATTTAAAAAAATACTTTAAAAAATAATTATAAGACTAAAACACTCACTCACCAGTAGCTTTGGTAAACTTAGACCCTTGACTTTTATGTGGCATGGTTTGGACAGTGAGAGATGATGTGGATTGATGGAACAAGGGTGTTGATTACATATTCTTGAAAATGGTTTCCAATAGCTTTCTTTGGATCCAAACCGGCCATGGTGCATTGGCAGGCCTACAGTTAATATTTTGAGACGGAAGTGTGAATTTTTGTGGCTTGCAAATGATACCGAGCGATCTCCTTGGTGCCCTGCGTCCAAATCAGTAGCTGCAACCTGCAGTTAAACCCCTTCAAATGCATCACCATGTTTTCTCCCTTTGAAGAAATGATTCCAGAAACAAAATCAAGCAGAGAATCAAAGTTATTGTTGTTATGGAAATCAGTAAAAACCCAATGGCTAACACTAAGTGTCCTTGTTCCTCACCACAGATAAATCACGACTTAATTCTCAACACGATGATCTATCCAAAGTTGGAGGAAACCAGGTCTACCTCATTCAGGTACGGTGCTCCAGCTACATTGATGATGTTATCCAGCACTCTATTTAGCCAGTTTGTCATCACGTAGGTCCAGTAAAGAAAGAATAGAACTTTATCATATATGAAAGAACCATGGGGCTTCAAAATGCCTTCCCTGGAACAGCCAAATCTTCCAAAAACCGTCAACAACATGAAAAACGCCTGAAATTTGGCACAAAACTCATGAGGAAATGAACCAAGGAAAATTAAATAAAATGCTTTCCTTCTTTCTCCAAATCCTTCCTCTTTCTCCTCTGTGCTCTGTTGGTAAGTGTAACTTCATCCAAACAAAATCTCAGTTCATTTGTTATAAATCAGAGGCCACACAGATAATCTAGTTGCAAAGAGAAGTTTTGGTGCACTAACTAAGATAGAAAGGAAGAATAGGATTCGTTATCTACAAAGGGAAAATAAAAACTCTAACTGTAAACTAAAAGAAAAGGAAGTGTGCAGCACAAGGAATAGAAATGGACCCATTCATTCCAAGGTCTTGAGAAGTCTAAATAAACCAGCTGCTTCTCTAATTCGTGAAAACTCAAAGCAGAATGCTTGGACTTCAATGAAAAGATCCTTAACTGCAATACCACAACCATAGGTCAAAATCAACAGAATTGTTGCCAAAAGAGGACATAAAAAATTCATGTCATGCAATAAAAGCCCATACTTCTTTTTTTCTAGGCAGTTTATTGTTCTGAAAGCTTAAGACATTTTAAAAAAGTGCAGAATACAGCTTTCCAGGCAGCAATTTCCAATTCCATGTTTCATGCCATCTTCAACTCTCAGTCCCAGCACCCGTAAGCTTATCTCATCAATCACAAGATATGATTACAAAATTTTGTTCCTTTTGATTTAGTTTTCTCCAAACAAACTTCCAGAATATTTTTTTTTAATTTATATCAGACAAAGTAATGTAGTCTGCTTTCTTATATTCTTTAAGTTTTCTCATTTCATTAAACCTCATGTATGAGTATCAAAGAACGAAGTACATCGTCTGCATATGCATTAATGTCAACTGGCTGCTATAACAGTTCAATCACAGGTAGAACGGCAAACTGACCATCAATAATTCTGTTTCGGATTAGACTCTGCAGGAAAACACAAACAAGTCTGACAAGTCGGTTCTGCATGTATTTATCCTGGAAATCGGGAAAGGTTAAAATCATTGGTTAATATCTGGTTGGATTACAACCTCATGAAATGAACTTAACTGCTTTTGTACATGTATTTATCCTAGAAAAATGAGGCAATTTCAAGTTGTTGGAGAAAAAAAATTGCATGATGAATTGTCATATAGCTAGTTTAAGAAGTACCAAAACCACAACTACTACATTTTGGATCAAATGAATGCTTGAGTTTCATTTTCTCCATGATCTCCTCAGTGGAAATTCATCAAATGTTTTCATTATGTTGCCCTCTATAATTAAGTGACCAACTGGTTCCTCAAGCAGAACAATGTTTTGTTCCACCAGTACTGTGACATTATCAATGCAATAAATATGCATGGTCATTGGATGTACCTTGATATTTTCACACAAGGAAATACAGTTAGTTATGTACATCCGAATGAACTCCTTTGGAAGTTCAACTGCTGTTGTAAGCCTGTTCACGACTTCCATTGAATGTAGACTCATGTCCATATTGACAAGTACTGTAAAGTAACTGAACCCACAAATAAAAATAAACAAACATCAGACCAGTATCACACATATTTAGAAATAAAAATAAAGGATAACAACCCATGCACCAAATACATACTCTGCAATTTCAGGAGAATTTATCAACTTGGTAAGAACTTCAACCGCAATGAGAGGATTGTTCTCTACCAATTCCTGACAGCAGATGAAAAAGGCCTTTGAATTTCAAGCAGAACTCTTATTCCAAATGAAAAATGAAAGTGTCATATGACATACAGGTAACTTCCTTGGTGCCAGTCCACAGTGATATACAAGCTTTGGGTCATTAGTCAATTCCACCAAGACTTGCTGGACAAGAGAGAGCTTGGAGTCATTACTTCATTTCAATATCATATATGCAACAACTAGACAAAAACAATGTTGAGCATGCAATTCTCTCTCTATAATTAATATGAACTTGAACAATTCATCAAGACAATCTATCTACAAATAGGTAATTATTGAGTTAATCAAAACGTTTTAACTACATAAGGTTTTTTTTGCCAGGGTCACTAACACGCCTAAGACTAATTAAATCCGAACCCTGCCATGGTCTCAGTGCTAGGCAAAGCTGCGAGCATTCAACTAGTATTTCCAATATTTTCAGTACAAACACGTGCAAAAACACATAAGCAGTTTGATACAAGTACTATCAAGGGAAAAATTAATTCAAAAAAAAATCTGAAGAGGTAAAAAAAGACCTTATAAGGTAGCTAGGACATGACAGCAAGGAAGAGGTTAAAATATGGAAGCTACATGGTTAAAAAGAAGGATGAAAATAAGCAAGCTATTTGAAAATAGTTCGGTGATGTAGTATAATCAAGTAGACATGGTTATCAAGCATTTGCACAATTACTTTGTAGAAGTACCAAATTACCACATATCCATTATGAACCAGAATTTCACATTTCTTTAGATTCCAAAAGTCGTTTCCGTATCCAAGTAAAATTTGTGATAAAAACTACTTGAGAGGTTGCTTTATAAATGGTATATGTGCATAATATTAAAACATAGAACAGTAGCAGAACCTCTTGTTGAGAAGGCGCAAGAGGTCCCTTCAAGGCTTTTGCAATCAACCCCCTAACTGCTGCTCCCCTGCTAGTATCAGCACACATACAATGATCCCACACAAGCTCATGATTGCTATCAGGGTTGAGCCACACTAACTGGAAATGAGTTTGAAAAGTTAAGGGAAAAAAAACCAATTCTACTAAGCAGTCAAATACTTGACAATAAAATGCCCTTACTTCACCATCCTGTATTGGCAGCCTCGGTGGTCGAGACCTGATCCATTGAGGACCTATGCCCTCTGGCGACAAGTTTGCCAACAATCCAGTTAGAGCCTCGTCTCTATCTCCAGATCCAAGTTTAGGTTTCACTCCAGGTTGCAAATCAAACCTACAAAGGAACCAGTATCATCTATATGTCGAAAAATTCAGAACGGAAAGAATATGGAAATTGAACCTGGCCCGAATTGAAAGCAGAAAATAGTGCACAAACAAAAGGAAAACATCACATCTTTAGAATTGTTCCTTCGATTCCAGGGGACATACTCTTGTGAATTTGCATCACAACCATGGGGTACTTCTGGATCTGGCACTATATTTTTCAGTGAAATGTTTTTAAATAAGGAATTATCTGCTTTGGGATGGACTTTATCACCATATTGATGCTGCAAATGTTCACGTGCTGGGAAAGCCTGACAATAAGCAGATAAGTTTATCAATGCAATGTGAAAAAGAAAAGTTCCAAGGACTAGATTAGAAGGCTTATTTAGCAGAACGGAATCCCCAATGTGGTGAAATGGATAACATGCACAAGTTTAATATGGATTCACTCATCAAAAGCATTATTTGACATATATAAGGAGCTTACATGGACTGAAGGATCAAAAACTTTGATGTAATTTGCAGCAGACTGTTTAAGAAACTGGAAAAGAGCAGAAAGTTGTTCTCAGAAACCATTATCATAAAGAGAAACAATTGGAACTAAAAATGGAAGAATGTAAGAGAGACTAAAATGAACAAGCATGAAGAGATGTGACTAATCCAACTAAAGTTACAAACCAGCTCCTGAATACCTTGATCTTATATACCTAATGATGGTAAAAGTCGAATACAAGATTTACTATTCTATTAGCCAACAAAAAGATCCACATCTTCGGATGGTAAAAGTTGAAATTTACTACACTATCCCCAACAACACACTATTTTCAGATAAATATATAAAATAGTTAAGATAATTTCCGTGACCATTTCAAAAATTCAGCCAATTATCAAATTCCTGATCATTTTTTGTTAAATATAATTGATTTATAGACACAACCCAACTCCAAGCAACATGGTGTAAAGTGTTCCAGCCTGTTCCTAAAAGTAAATTCTACAAAAACAACACTAGAAAAAACAACTGTTAAAAAAACCACCATGTAATAAGCATGCTGACATGCTAAATTGCCACATTCCTTCACATGCTAACTGAACCACTTCAACAGATCACTTAATATCAAAAACACAAAAAAGACAGTTTAGAACCTCTTTGCTACCACCAGAGCTTCCAGAGGCTAACAACTGAAGAACAAACGCCCTCTCGTATTTTTCTGCTCCCTCATCACAAGCAGCCTGTAAAATCCCACAATGAAACTCATAAGCCTCACATTTTCTTTCAGAACCATTGCATTCATCTGCATTACTAATATTCACATTCTATTATAATAATCTTTCCGTGACGCAGGCAAGAATCCCGCTACTTACATTGATAAACAAAGCTACAAACGGATTTGCAGAAGACTGTTGCAATGAATAAGTCAGATAAAGAATCGCAAACGCAGTTAACCTTTCCGTAGACTTGAGCATCATCTTATCCTCCTGCACTTCACTTAAACCTCCAATTCATCATCAAGCAATACAAAGTAAGCACGTAATACTTATGTCCTCAGAATTTTTACTACTAAACACAATCAACAAACAAAAAAAAAATCCTTAAGGCTTAATTATATCGAATTCGAGAGCACCTATACCCTAGCAAAATTCATAAATTCAGTAAGAGAGAGAGAGAGAGAGAGGATGCGTTGCTTGCCTGTAAGAGTAGTGAGAGAGAAGCAGAAAGAGTGGAAGAGCGAGAGCGATTGATATTGTTCATAAATTCGGTGACGATTTCATCGATTGGTCTTTGCTCTGATCTCAGCAGTGAATATAGCAAATTCATTTCTTCAAAGCTCAAAGTCATTTTCTTCTCTCTCTTGCCTGATTTTCAAATGCGAGGTGCTTAGATTTTTTCCAGCTGGTGGATTGAGGAAGAAAGAGGGAAAGAGGGAAAATTGCGTGTTTGTTTCTTGGCAAAAGTGGAGTCGAAATCGACTTATTCATGAGCCGGGCCCAACTACGGCTTAGGCCTAAGATCGGTCCTGTTTCGATTTCTTCTAGCCCGTTTTCAAGAATTTCTTTTTCAAGGAATAAGAAATGTTTATTCAAAAGTCAAAAGCATTGTACTATATTTTTCAAAATACAAGAGAAGATATTATATTTATTAAAAAATAAATAGTATATAAAATATTTTTTTTGTGTAGGTCTTCTATTTTCTGATTTTAAATTCTTACTCTATATTCATTTTCAAATACTAAATCTAATACCTCTTATATTTTAACAATTGATTTTAAAAAAAGTTATTTTAATATGAAATTTTCTAATTAAAATTCCAAAACTTAACCTTCGGGATATTATACAAATAAATATCTCCTTAATTATCATTATCTAATTAAGTTATATCATATTAGTTAACCAAACACTTTTTCACGTACCACAATTAAATTTTTTTTAAAAAAAGTTTAAAATACACCACTCCGGCATATTAAAAATATCTCAAATTAAATGCTTATTTGGCAACGCGGTGCACTATAATTGCACCTATATTCATTAATAAGAAAACATAAAAAAACTTTTTATTATGATGCAACCTATAATGCACTGTGCTATTAAGTAGTTAATCCAATAAAATCCTGTAATGCACCGAGCTATTAAACAGTTAATCCAATAAAATTGTTTTAAGATCGAACCCAAATAATACCTGGTTTTGTGAAACTGAAAGTTAGTTGTGGGTTTAGATCTCATATAGAACATGAATTCCAATTGTATTTTTTTTTAATCTTTTTCTTTCATTTTTGTTTTAAGTGACCTCTTTGGACCTTATATATTCATGTTTAAGCATGGTGATAATTGTTTTAATTTTCTGAAGGTATGATTGCAACAAAGCTAACAAAGCACATTGATTTTGTACTCAACTATAGAAGTATTGAAACCACTCTTGTAAAATGTTTCTTTCTAAAAACAAATATTAGCATTGCACCTGAATGGTCGCTCATTACAATAAGACCACTTTAAAAAATTATTTGTATTTTTCACCATTTTAAAAAATCATTCGTATTTTTCACCACTTTGGAAAAACTTTCGCATTTTTCACCTAAGCAAGTCGCCCATTACAATAAGACCATTTTGAAAAATCTTTGTATTTTTCACTACTTTGAAAAATCATTCGCATTTTTCACCACTTTGAAAAATCTTTTATTTTTCACCACTTTGCAAAAACCTTTACATTTTCCACCTCAGCAGGTCGCCCATTACAATAAGACCACTTTGAAAAATTTTCGTATTTTTCACTACTTTGAAAAATCATTTGCATTTTTCACCACTTTGAAAAATGATTCGAATTTTTCACCACTTTAAAAAATCTTTGTATTTTTCACCTGGACAAATCACCCATTACAATAAGACCACTTTGAAAAATCTTCATATTTTTCACTACTTTGAAAAATCATTCGCATTTTTCACCACTTTGAAAAATTATTCGTATTTTTCACCACTTTAAAAAATCTTTGCATTTTTTACATGGACAGGTCACCAACGATAATTTGACCATTTCAAAAAATTTGAATTTTACCAAGAGGTAGGTTGGTGCAACCATACCAATTCAAAAGGTTTTTTTTTTTTCAAAGATCATCTTTTTCTATGCAAATCATATCTTTTTTTCTTTCGAGTGCGTTTTCTAGCCCTCGTCCTTCAGATAATGTGCTTTCTAGTCTTTTTTTCGTTAAGTACACTTTTGAGCCCTTGCTTCAAACACTTTTAGAAGGATTAACCATTTTTCTATTTGGTGAGTCTGTTATCTCTCATTCATTTTTTTTCTTTACAAAGCTTACTATCTAAAGTCTCTTACACAACTTTCTATCGTAAGCATTGTAAAGAAAGGGCAATTATCATAACCTATTTTTGGGTTATTCTCCAAATTCATCTTTTTTCTTTCTAAAATAAAAAAATAAAATACAAACTATTATTTTGGCAAAAGCAAGTTGAGAGGATTTCACATTAAAAAAGAATCAAGCTGTAATTTTGGATGGAATCAAGAGCCTAATTGTACCTTGTTTTACCAAAAACTAAAGAGATAATGCAAATTCAATGTCAAATTAAAATCATTATTGGACGAATCTGTATCAAAATTAAGCCTAGGGATATAATAAGATTTTTAATAGATCAATTTGATTTAATCATGGGACAAATTAAAGTTTGATTATGTTTTTTGAATTAATTTAGGTTCAATTGAAGGATTTAATTATACGCAAGAACTTAATTATACTTTAAATGAGTCAAATTAATTTTATTAGGGGCTTAATTGGTGAAACATTAAGTTTGGGAGCCCAATTTGAGCTTAATTGAGAAGATTTGAATTTTAGGAGACCAAATTTAATTTTTACCAAGTCAATTGATTGAAATCAGGGGTAAAATTGCAAGAAAATCAAAGGACTTTATGTGTTGTGTGTAAATGGAAAGGTTGAGGAATCTGGACAGTTTTTTCTCTTGACTTACATAGGGATTTCAGGTAGGAGGATGAAGGAATTAGGATCAGGTTCCTCATCAAAATTATAGTTTTGGATGTTGACTAACTAATGAAATTGATCTTGCTCAATTTGAAGTTATAGAACTCTAGTTATGGGTCACCAACCAAGACGGGGTCATGACAGACCATATAGGGTAGTAGGTCTGGTTTGTTGATAAGAAATTTTGATTGTCTTAGAGGCAGAACTAGGTTTGATAGGAGTGTGACATAAAGATAACTTGTACCTAGGCACCAGCACTATTGGAAACGAAAACCCCCACCCAACGAATAATGATTCACAAATAAGAAGTATAAGGATGAAGCCACGAAGCTAGTTCTTCTTCGATAAGTCGTTTTCAGTTCTTTAGAGAACCAAGGAAGGGAGATTATCTTACCAACACACACAAACAAAGTGCGACAAACAAGAAGTTTTATTAATCTGAATTGTCTAACTTACATGCCTGGTTATGCCTTTATTTATACTAACTCTAGACTTAAATAAATCCTAATGGACCTCCCTTAGGTGGACTTATATTAAGCTCACTTACAATTGACCCAAATAAGTAATAATAACCCAAAGACTAAGAAGAAAATAATAAAAATAATAAAAATCCAAAAATTACCATCCTAAATATGCTAGAATCAAATTTATCACCATTAAAAAGTTCCAAATAGACTAGAAAATCTGATCTGAAGGTAGAATTTATTCTGAAGTCTTCTTTCCTTTTTTGTAGCTAGGATGAATAAGGAATCCTTGTATGAAAAAGATTCTGAACATTTATTAATCCTTGCCACACATGGAAACTATGTTGCAGCCCATTAAAGATCTTTGAAGAATTAGGAGATTCCCAAAATAAGCTGCCACATCCTTTTAGGAAAAGAATCCTAGCCAAATAGGAAGTCCACAAGTCAAAAGAAAGTAAATAACAAAATTCGTACAGCCTCTGTTGACCTGTGTTTCGATACCTTGCCGAACTTTGATTGACTTGAACTTTTATACCAAGGTAGGGCAACATGTTAGGAGACTCCACATACAATTTCAGCTTGATCCAACGATTGGATTGAGAATTATGATTGTTGCCGTAAAACTAGATAAGTGCACTTTTTACGTCAAAATCCAAATTTGACCTTGCTTGGATCGTATCAAGAGACTTCCTCACGAAGGGAGATCTACCTTAAACCTTAGAAGAGGACCAATGGATATAAACTTGACTTAGAAAAACAATCAAACAACAATGTAGCATACCTCAGGTAGGGTGCACTGGAAGTGATGCGTCTTCTCTTTGCACAACCAGTTCCTTGCCCAGACTCTCGCAGGCCATATATTTTCTAGTAACCATAATACTAGGTGGCGACTCTTGAACCTTAATCATATGATTAAACTCAAAACCCTTTCCTTCTCAATACCACCTCTCAAGAGGCACATTAAAATGTGTCATTTCGACGTCGCCTTGTGACAGCAACGATCCCATAGATCACAAGTTCATTACTAGTTTTTGTATCTTTTTGAGTGATTTTTTTATTTTCTGAAAGAGCAAGAAACAATCTATTGTTTTTCAATCTTCAACCAAAACAAAATATTGTGTTATGGCATATAATACCAAAGAGATTGTTTGGTTATGTTGGTTACTTGCAGATATGAGAGTTTTTATTTCTCATCTCACTCCTATTTATTGTGACAACCAGAGTTTTATTCAAATTGCTCACTTCTTGGTTTTTCATGAACGAACTAAGCACATTGAGATCGATTATCATCTTACTCTTTATCATCTCAAGCATGACACAATTACTTTGCCCTTTGTTCTTTCTTCGCAGATTGCAGATTTCTTTACCAAGTCATATTTTATTTCCCGCTTTCATTTTCTAGTTGACAAACTATCGATGCTTGTAGTTGTTGCATCATTAGTTTGAGGGAAGATATTAAGAGATATAATGTTATTTTGTTTTATTGTTTATTAAGGGTGAAATAGTCTTTACATTTTCTTTTTAGTTTTTTTTATTTAGCTTATATATAGTTTCTTTCTATTTAGATCAAACTTATTCCTTTAATTATTTTGATTGTATCAGTATCAATAGATAGAACTCCTTGGTGTAGCTCTTGGAAGGAATTGGAACCATCACATGGGTGCGTGTAACGTTGAGTAGAGCTGCTTGATTGCCGAGTGCATAAGCTACCTTGTTGAGATTTTTAGACTGATACGCCAAAAAAAGGGGAATTTCAAGAGATAAGACATCGACTTGACATGTCGACAATTCAACTTTTAATGTCTATATATTGATCTCCTTCGTGTCATTATGGTTGGAAATAAGAATGGATTCCTTTTGCACCAAGTAGTGTTGTCAATACTTTAATAATTGAAAATGACAGAATATCTGGTTTTGAACTTGTCCACTTCTCACTAAAAACTATAGTTGGGTAGCTTTAATGGCCAAAAACACATCTAATCTCTAATCTTGAGACAATCATAATTTAACTCAAAGAGCCCGTTAAAGCTAGGAAAAGCCAGCTAGCTTCCACTTTTTCTATCAATTAGAAATTGCATAGGTTCAATTATTAAAACCAATAAATCTATCAATTTCATTTCAGTTTGTCAAACGTGATTTCATTTCTTCCCTCGTACGAGATAGTTTTTGAGATAATTTTTTTAGTTGTTATTTGAAAAAAATATAATTAAGTATAGTTAGTTGGTTTTAGATATGTATTTTGTAAAAGTTATGGTTGAAGTTTATATGCAACAAAAAAACATCTATAAATGTTTAGTAGTTGTGTGATTGCGGTTGTTTTTTAAAGTAAATTTTTATTTGAAAATACATTAAAATAATATATTTTATTTTAAAAAATTATTTTTAATATCAGCGCATCAAAATGATCTAAAACTCGAAAAAAAATATTAATTTGAAGTAAAGAAAAAAATTAAAAATTATTAAATATTTTCAAAAGCGCTTTTGAAACACAAAAACAAATAGGGTTTTATGAAACTCGGTTAAAAAAACATGTAAAAACTGTTTCATGAAAACTGCATTTTAAACTCAATTTTTTGGTAAGCCCCGCAGTATAAAATACAGTTTTTACAATTATCAAACACCTTGTTGTGTTTTTTACACCGCAAACACAAACACACCCTTAATCTCAAATGAAATTCTTCTTCTTTTTTTCTTATGAATTTATCATGTTATTTCATCCATTTATTAGTCAAGTCCTTCTATTTATATCTAATAGTAAAACTAACAAAAAAATATCATTTTAATTTATTGTGTAAACCTCAATTTGTTTCCTCTAAAAAATACAGATAGTTTACCAATAGTTTCATAGATAAATTCTTAACGTGATTCATTTTGAATATATTTAATTTTGTTTTGAAAGAAAATTCACTTGAAAGAGAAAAAAAGGATGAAAATATGATCAAAATAAAATCCAATCAATAAAAGAAAAATTCAAAGACAAACTCACTAAATTTTTTATATTAAAAATCTCAATCAATAAAAGCATCAAATGCAGAAAAATACAATGCCAATTTATAGAGATATATAGTTTATTTTAAGAAGAAAAATACAGTTCAATTTTCTAAACCTTGAACAAAATGTCATATATCAAAAGGAAATTGATAGGTCCTAATTAAAATTCAAGGAGAAAATGAAATTAAACCAGAATTTATTTGACGGCAAGGAACAATATTGACTAGCATTTGACAACAATACTAAAAAATTAAATACTTGAAACAAATTTATCAACATCATCTCGCTGGAAAAGTCAGAGCCAACTTTCAACTACTTGGGAGCCAGAAGCCCATCCCTTTTGATATTTCTTTGAAAGCATTTATTGTGAGGATGGGGAAACATTTTACCCCATAAAAATATATATATATATATATATATATATATATATATATATAAATTATATATATAGATATATATATATCCTCAAATTATATATATATATATATATATATATATATATATTAATTTAGCCACCACAAATAATTGTAATTATACCATTATATATAACTATATACAAAAGCACGAGCAATGTATAAAATATTTTTAGACTAAAATACTCTTAAGATTTTATAACTTAAAATAGGAATTTTAATATCTATATTTTTTTATCATATAATGTTAATTATTAGTAGTTGCATTAATTTTTTTTTAATGTAAAACTAATTATTAGCAGTTCTATTCAACCTAGCTCTAAACAAGATATATATATATATTCTCTACAATATCCCCTTGATCGCAACCAGCCAACCACACCATTGTTACATATTGGAAGATGAGGAATTTACAGGTGTTCTTTCCCTTTCCAGCATAATTAAAAAAAAGTTTCGGCATATAAACATTAGTCAGTTTTTTTTCTAAACGACAACATTTTACCAATTGTGTTATTTTCTAATTTTTCTTCCCTTATGCTAATTACTTAATTTTTTTAAATATCCTAATTTTCAAAAAAGTTCAAATTTGCAGGATGGCTGGGAGACGGGAGAAAGATACCCAAGGGTCATGCCATTAACTTTATTTTTAATTCACGGTTCTTATAATTAGTGATGGCACTTAAATCGTTGTATTTGAATTTGATGGGTTTTTTTATATTATTTTATTAAATATAATAGTTTAATTTTAATTGATACAAGAAATTTTATAATACTTAAATTATTATTAATAGCATTCATGATGCTGTAGGAGAAAGAAAAAAATTAAAAAGATAATTTTTGAAGATGTAAAATTATTTTTAATGAGAAAGAATTTAATTCTTTCTTCTCTTTTTATATTTATCTTTTTACCATAATTATTGCTATTATAGCTTGACCATTATAAAGATTTTCCAACATTATGCCATGAAACAATGACTAAAAATAGCAGAAAATGTTAAAATATAAAGCCAATCCATGTAGGGTCAAGGTTGTCAATTCCTTTTCTTTTTGCTCGGGATGGTCGACGTGTCTCATTCCAGTTTAAAAAATAAAACAAATCAAAATGGATTTTATCTCGTTCAGAATCTCAGTCTGTTCTATAAATTCCATCCAAATTTTGACCAGAATATTTTGGTTATGTTCTAGTTGTTCCGTTTAGGTCAAATAATGTTTTTTTTTGTTTTTTTAAATATTATTTAGTTTTACGGTATCAATCATATCTCTTAATTTGATCGTTAGATTAAACTGATATTTTATGAAAAGTATTCAGACATATTATTATATCTCAAGTTAAAAGTTTAGCGCAATTGGAGTTTAGAAAGGTTTTGTAAGATTGTCAATGTTATTTTTGTAATTTTATGCAAATTCATAATTTTGTTTTAAAATGTTATTTTTGTCATTTTTTTATATTGAAATTTTTTCAATTTCATTATTCAGCAATAGATTTATTCAGAATTGAGCTTCATAATTTGTTTTGATTTATTTTATTTGAGGTTATTATAGTCTCATAAATCAGGTTACGAATTTAGAAAATTAACTTAGGTTGATCTGGGTCGATGAATATGTTGTCGTCTCAAAAGTTTTTTTAAAAACATATGTCATCTTGAATTTTTTTTCTTTGTTCAAATTATATTTTTACTAGTTGTCCATGTTGTTTTTAAACTCATTAAGTCGATTAGATCATATATGTTTAACTCTTATTTTTTTTACTTGTGTTTTAAATTTAAATTGCATAATTTCAAGTTAATTTAACTTTAAATGACATATTGAAATGCTACAAAACTGAAATATACTGTTCAAATTAAAAAAAAAAACAAAAACAAAACACCAACTACAATGGAATTGACAACCATGTTAGGGGTATATATGCAATAACTTTCCAAATTCCAATGATAAAAAATTCAATCAATCCTTTTCATCTGTTGTTATCAAGATTGTCAATTTCGTTTCGGTAAGTATTTTGTTTTTTCAATTGGAATGGAATATTTTGGTTTCAGCGTGCCATGTAGAGGTTGTATTGTTCATGTGTTATATATATATATATATATATATATATATATATATATATAACACATGAACAATAGTTTATACTTGGGTGATTTAATTAATATTCAAAATAATATATATACTTGGGTGATTTAATTATTATTGAAAATAATAATAATAATAAAGAGTTTTTTATAGTTTATACTTGGGTGATTTAATTAATCAAATTGATCTGGATCAATTTGATTTAAAGATTTACATGAAATGAAACTGGAATATTTCATTAAAAATTTATCTGAAAAATATAAAACGGGTAAAGATTTGAAATAAAATAAAATATTTTTATTTTTAAATTGTTATAAAATATTTCGATTATACACAAAACGAAATTGAGAACCTTGCCTGCTGTTATAACTCTTCTCATGCCATTGGCCCAACATGACCAACCAAGAGCTCGTCCGTACCCTACGCTCGAAATTCAGCCATTAAAAACCTTCAACAAACCTTCAACCAGTCTTCCATCTTCTTATTTTCACTGTTTTCCTTCTTCTATCTTTGTAAACATGAGCAGTGAAACACCAGAACCGGCAAAACTAGCCATCCCATGGAGGACACGACTGGTCCTTACAATGATCTCAGCGGCAAAACTAGCATTTTGGTTTTGTTCTAATTGTTCTGTTCAGGCCAAATGAAATTATTTTATTTTACTTTTTTTTAAAAAATATATTATTTAATTTTACGGTATCAATCATATCTCTTAATCTGATCGTTGGATTAAGTTGATATTTTACAAGGAGTCTCTAGACATATTATTATATCTCAAGTTAAAATTTTAAAACAATAAAAGGTTAGAAAGGTCAATATTATTTTTGTAATTTCATTCAAATTCATAATTTTGTTTTAAAATGTCATTTTTGTTTTTGATTGAAATTTTCTCAATTTCATCATTTAGCAATAGGTTTATTGAGAATTGAGTTTCATAATTTGTTTTGATTTACATTATTTAAGGTTATTATGATTTTATGAATCAGGTTACAGATTTAAAAGATTAACCCAGGTTGATTTGGGTTGATCTAATATGTTGTCGTCTTAAAATTTTTTTTAAAAAAATATATCATTTTAAATTTTGCTTTATTCAAATTATATTTTTACAAGTTTTCCAAGTTGTTTTTAAACTCATCGAGTCGATCAGATCATATATGTTCAACTACTTGTGTTTTAAATTTAAATTGTATAATTTCAAGTTAGTTTATCTTTAAATTTAAATTTAAATTATTTTTATTGAATTATATATATATATATATATATATATATATATATATATATATATATTAAAATGCTACAAAACTGAAATATACCGTTTAAATTAAAAAAACAAAACACCTACTCCAATGGAATGGACAGCCATGTTTGGGGTATACATTGAATAACTTTCCAAATTCCAAGGATAAAAAAGTCTATCCATCCTTTTCATCTGCTGTTATAATTTTTCTTATGCCATTGGCCCCTACATGACCAACCAAGAGCTACTCCATACCCTACCCTAGAAATTCAGCCATTAAAATTAAAAAACCTTCAACTCTTCCATCTTCTTATTACCACTCTTTTCCTTCTTCGATCTTTGTAAACATGAGCAGGGAAACACCAGCACCGGCAAAACTAGCCATCCCATGGAGGACACGGCTGGTCCTTACAATGATCTCAGCGGCAACAGATCTGTCACGTCGTTCAAACGGCACCATAAACAGACGTTTGCTTAATCTCCTTGACTTCAAGTCCTCTCCTTCCCCTAACAAACCCATTCACTCCATCATCTCTTCTGATATCACCGTGGACCCCACCCGCAACCTCTGGTTCCGCCTCTACACCCCGGAAAATAGCGGGGTTGACGGTAGCGACACTGCCTCTTTGCCTGTTGTGGTATTTTTTCATGGAGGTGGATTTTCTTTCCTAAGTGCTGCATCAAGTTCGTACGACGTCGTTTGTCGCCGGTTTGCACGTAAATTTCCTGCTATCGTTCTTTCAGTTAATTACCGTCTTACGCCTGAACATCGATTTCCCTGTCAATACGATGATGGTTTTGACGTGCTTCGGTTCCTAGACAATGATCGAGCCAATGGGTTACTGCCACCTAATGCAGATTTGTCTAAGTGTTTTCTGGTTGGAGATAGTGCCGGGGCAAATTTGGCCCATCATGTTGCGGTTCGGGCTTGTCGGGCTGGGTTTCAGAATGTTAAGGTAATTGGATTGGTTTCTATTCAGCCGTATTTTGGCGGGCAAGAGAGGACCGAGTCGGAACTCCGACTGGTTGGATACCCGTTCGTGACGGTAGAACGAACCGATTGGTGCTGGAGAGTGTTTTTGCCGGATGGATCGGATCGGGATCACTATGCAGTGAATGTGAGCGGACCGAATGCTGAGAACATCTCGGATTTGGATTTTCCGGATACAATTGTGATTGTTGGTGGGTTCGACCCGTTACAAGATTGGCAGAGGAGGTATTGTGAGTGGTTAAAGAGATCCGGGAAAGAGGCTACCTTAATTGAGTATTCAAATATGTTTCACGCATTTTATATCTTCCCGGAGCTGCCCGAGTCTTCAAGATTATTCTCGGAGATCAAAGAATTTGTTACCAAGAGACTGTCTAAGCCATAGCCTATAAGCCAAACAATCGCACGCACGCAAGCCCTCCATGAATCTAAAGCAATGCATTCTTAGTTTCTGGGAAGTAAGAAATTATGACGGGGCCTTGAAGTTTAGAATTTAGATACCGCAGTTGAATAAATTCCATCTTTCTTGAAGAGGGGGTCATTGGGCAGATGCATCGTGAGGTGCTAAAATGCCTAGGAACTCTATCATTATGCACAGTTTCTGCGGGTTCATATGGGACTGTCATGGCTTTTATGTTGAGATTTTTGTTTTCAAGTAATGGCAAGTTGTCGTTTGGATTTTAGAAAAAGGGCAAAATATCACATGTCTGCACTAGCTAGCTGCTAGCTCTATTCTACTTCATGTATCTTTGGGGGACAGCTGGCCCAACCGGGGGGGAAAAGGAAGATAATAGCAATGTCAATATAACACTTTTATTACTCTATAATAAAAGAGGGCAGGCTTTCACTGTGCCAATGATTTTGTTTTTGGTGGCCAAGGTTAGGTTTATGGGTATAGAACATGAGACTTATTAATAATTATATTAAAGAATGGTGTTAATTAGTAATTTTATATTTTTTTAATTATAAATTAATATTAAATTGTAAAAGTTGTTGACGCCACCCATACAGCGTCGGATATTGCTCAGGGCGGCATTTTATGTGCTCATCACCCTGTCATGATTTTTTAATATTTTTTTTTCATTATTTTTTTTTATTTTACTATTTTATAGTTTGATTCATGGGATTTGACAATTATTTTTTTTTATTTCTGTTTTCATTATATCGAGTTGTTATATTTTTTTTTTGCTCTTTGAAATACAATAATAATGCTTTAGTATTGTTTTTTTTTCACCACAAAGAAATTGGTTTAGTGTGAAGTACGAGATATAATTTAGTTAAATCTATTTATTTAAAAGATCTTATTTAATGAACAAGCATCTTATCTTTTGAACAAGGGAATTTCATCAGTAAATTTCATAAACTCATTTGTTAATGTTTTTTTTTTTAAGTTGATTTTATAAGATTACATGGAAGAAAGGGATGGATTCTAAGTAATATAACATCTTCAAGATCCGAAATTCTTCTTGAAACCTATATAGCGATAGGTCAAAAATCTCCAATGGCACCCCACCTTCCCCGCCCAAATTAGAGACAAATTCACTTTTATTTACTTAGTAATTCCAATATCAACCAATTGGCAAGAATTTTAAACCCCAGACACTTTTAAATAAAATACATAACCTACAATTACACAAACACCACTAAGAGGACTTAGTGATTTATAGTGAGGTTTGGGAGGAATTTTTTTGGATTCTAATAGTAATTCCTCTTCTTTTTTTTTATCTCTAGAGTTTTTTTTTTGGTCCATCAATTTTTTTTCTTTTTATATGGTATTTTAACGTTGTTTTGATTTGGGATTAGTCTTGGTAATTTATTTTTTATTTATATATGAGAATCTCATGTTGTCAAGGAAATGTTCTATTGCTTCTTTGATGCTTGGTTTGGTTAAAATAAATTTATTTTCATTGATTTAAAAGAATTAAAGTTTTGGAGATCTAGTTTGAAACTTGAAAAAATGTCAAGTCTTTTTTTTGATAAATTAGGGACATATTTGCATGGTAAGAGGAAGAGCTCAAGTCCTTTCTTTTTTTTTCCCTTAAGGTCACTCATTTTTTTTTAGTTTTATCCTTTTACATTACATTTATTTAAGATTTAACTTGATAGTTTATTTTAGTTGTCTATATACAGGGTTCTCACAATATCGAGTGAAATTTTTAATACTCGATTAATTTTTGATTTTGCAAACTAAAATAAAATAAAGTTGATATAGACTAATTAAGGCTTAAGGAACCAAAATTAAGCCTAAAACAAATATAATAAGCTAGGGTAAACGAGCAGTGTAACTTTGCTGGCCCGTGCATTGCACATGCCAACAAATGGATGCAGGTCGTCTATGTTCTAGAAACATATGTGACTTGTTATGATGTTCAAACACCATATTTCTATCTATCTAATAAAAACAAAAAGAACATACTTATTTTCTCTCAAATCTCAACTATAGTGTCTCACCCTCTCGTTCTCTCACCAATAGAATTTTGTTCATAAAAAAATAAGCTGAGTATTTTTTTACACTGCTTATTGGAATGCAATATACTATTTTTTAGTTCAATTTTAAGCAAAATGAAATGAGTTTTGAGTTCTATTAAACTCCATAGATAATACTTAGTTGAGTAAAAAATCTCTAATCAACTACAAAGTTTTGCAAGTAGCAAGCATTCAATGCATGAGTAATTGGATCCTTCTCGTGTGGTCATGTGGCCCTTTGATGAAATAAGAAGTAGGAGGCGAAGTTGTTCATGGAAGGTATCGAAGTATATTTTTGAAAAGGTCAGCATTTTTTTTCTTCGAATTTGAAATGAAAGTGAATCCATGGTATATCTAGAGGCACAGGCAGGTACACCGAACAAAACCTACCTCTTCTTCACCATGAGGACGGCACATCTAGTCATGAGAAGAAGGTGAAGTGGCCTTTAACTAGTTTGGGCATTAGGTGGTGCTGATGTGAGTTTAAAAACATATTTGAAATTATTTAATGAGGCCCGAAATGTTTACACTTTTCTAAGAATCTAACCGGCATACTGCAAAAACAAAAACAAAAATTCACAAGGGACGTTGGGTTTTTTTTTTTAATGTCAAAAGTTGTTGTTTCTGGCTGTCAAGACAAATTCAAATCCAAATCCAAATCCAAATCACTCCAACACGAATATAAATGTTCATTCGACAATGGTGTAGGTTCCCTAAAATTTGAATTTTCCAAAAATAATTAATGAAGAACAGTGGAAGCCTAAGGAATCTTGGGCTTGGCTCGACAAGTTTCTTTTAAGGTATTTTTTATTTTTATTTTTTTTTGATTTAATTTTTTTCATATGATAAAAAAAAATAAATTGATGTGACAATTTGAATATTGTATAAAAATTGAGTAATGATAAAAAAAATTTATTTGAGTTTGGGATGAATTTCCTTATCAAAACATGCTTTTAAAAAATTTGAATTTTTTTTATTTTTTTCTGTAATTCATATTAATATTTTTTTTGTTTTTGTATTTTTTTTATGTGGTCATATAAAAAATAAATTTTAAATAATAAAATAATATTATCTCAATATATATAGTTTTTGAAAATATTTTAAAAAATAACTGCTACATAATAATATAATAACTAGCATATTGGCCCGCACTCCGCAGCGGGTCAATAAGAAATGTTTTTTCAAATGTAAATATGCTTGAGTTAGGTTAAAAGCAGAGAATGCATTTTCATCATCATCATTTTCAAATAAAGTATTTTCTACAGTAGCACCATGAATAATGCATAGCACAGTAATGCCTAATATACCGGCAATTAATTTTTTTCCCTTTAATTTTTTCCTTTTAAGATAATTTCAAATTTATTTTTTTCCTCTTTAATTTTTTTTTTCTTTTCTCTTATTTATTTTTTTTCCATATTGTAAAGAGAAAATAAATTGATGAGACTTTTTTATATTGTACAAAAGTTGGGTGATGATAAATGTTTTTTCATTTGAGGTTGGATTGAATTTTCTTATTAAAGTATGATTGTTTTTGCATTTCAAAAATGCTTTTAAAAAAATTTCATTTTTTTTATTTTTTTCTTTACTTCAAATTAATATTTTTTGATGTTTTTGTATTATTTTGATATGATGATATAAAAAATAAATTTTAAAAAATAAAATAATATTATCCCAATATATTATTTTTTAAAAAATATTTTAAAAATTAACCATTATGTAATAATATAATAACTAGCATATTGGCCCGTGCTCCGCAATGAGTCAATAATAATTTTTTTTCAAATGTAAAAATGTTTTAGTTGGGTTAAAAGCATGGAATGTATTTGCACCATTACAATCTTCAAATAAAATATTTTTTACAGTAGAACCATAAATATTTTTTACACCAACAACTAATTTCTTGCCCTTTATTTTTTTTTTCCTTTTAAGATATTTTAAGTTTTTTTCTTTTCTCTTATTTTTTTTTCTATATTGTAAAGGGAAAATAAATTGATGAGACTTTTTTTTTTTTATAATGTACAAAAGTTGAGTGATGATAAGTTTTTTTTCATTTGAGGTTAGATTTGAGGTTGAGTTGAATTTTCTTATTAAAGCATGCTTGTTTTTGCTTTGAAAAAATTTTAATTTTTGTTACTTCAAATTAATATTTTTTGATATTTTTGTATTATTTTGATGTCATGATATAAAAAATAGATTTTAAAAAATAAAAAATATTATCTTAATACATTTTTTAAAAAACATTTTAAGATATTTTTATTTTCTTTTAGGATATTGAATCTGGATCTGTAGCCAGACTCAAGATTATTGGATCTGAAAGTATTGGATCCAACTTAATAAAACACAAGGTTATTGGATCCGGTTTTACAGTTAGGTCTAATGATTTTGGGTATGGCCACAAAGCCAACCCAATGAAAATGTACTAAATGTTTTGCAAAATTATGAAAATACAAGTAAAACCTCCACTTTTGTATGAAGAAGCAAATAAATAAATTCGTGAACCAGTCATCAAAGAGATCAATGTCCACCTCAGGTCCTGAACCTTTGAGAAAACCCATGTTACATTACAAAAACTCTCAAAAACCATGCAATATCACTAAAGATCAAACCTGAAATTTTTTTCATGATCCAAATCCCAAGAACTTAAAATTTCAGCACAGATTATCATATTAAAACCACACCAATCCATGAAACGAAACAAACAATTGAGATTTTCTCAAAGGCCCAACTCCCATTTGGCATCGTCATCGGCTAACTTCAATTTACCCCCAAGATTTTTACCACAAAAAAAAAAAAAACCGAACACACAAACAAGCATGCTTCCTACCTCCACTAATTATCAAATCAGATAAGGAAAAACAATTAAAAATCAAAACCAGGCCTTGTATGAACAGAAACAAAACATCAACTTCTAGCCTAAATTATTCTTAACTCCAAGTTTCAAGCTTTAACTTAAGTATTTCCAGCCAAAAACTCGAGCATTCAACACAAGACCCTCGCACCGATTCACACTTAGCTTTGAACCCCAGCAGACTCATCTTTGTATGTCAAACCTCAAGCGAAGGTTTTTTTTTTTTTCTATTATAACGAGTATGAACACTCAGAGATACATGACAATAATTTTTATAAGGTTACAGTAATAACATTCATTACCTTGCATCTTCAAGCACCGGACCAGTAAAGGATGGACTTTTAGCAAACAAGTAATGGACAAAGGAAAGAAATGACACCTACAAGACTTTGATAAGTTAAGGATTTGGGACCCTTTTATTTTCCTTCTATCCCTGCGAAATCTCCACCATTTCAGTAGCCAGATCCAAAGCTATTAGGTCTCGCTTCGCCGTTAAATCCAAGGCTATTGAGTCTGACTGGGTCGCCAGATCCAATACTATTGAGTCTGTCATTGCTGTCAGACCCAAGGCTCTTGGATCTGACTCTGCATCTAGACTCATTACTATTGGGTCTGGCTCTACAACTAAACCCAAAGTACTCAAATATTCGTTATACTCTTCATATTTTTTTTTTCAAATTAAAATTAAAATGGTTATTGACCTGCTGCGGAGTACCGATCAATATGTTAGTTAGAAATGATTTAACGAGGCTCAAAATATTAACAATTTTCTTAGAATCTAACCAGCATACTGCAAAAACAAAAAAAAAACACTTTTTATCTAACACAAACTAATATAAGCTAATTAGAAGCAAAACAAATTAAAATTCTAAAACATAATTAGGAAATAAATTTGAAAATAAAAAAATCCCGATCAATAACTTATAAATCCAATTTAGGTATGAAAACAATCTCAATTTGTTATAGCTAGTTAACCCACTATAAAATTAGACTTGTAGAACATACTAGCCAAATTTTAGTTCAAAAAATTAAAAAATTATGTCTATTTTTATAAGAAAACTTATTTAACTCATCTAAACTTCGACAACTTCGACTTGTTGATACTTGTCCCACGTTAAAACCCCACATTTTAATTTTTCTAAAAACTTATGTTTCATTTTTAAAAACTAAAATGATTTATGATTTTTTAGCCTTAAAATTAAAATTGATATAGGTAAAAAGAAATAAAACTTTTCTCTTCATATATTGCATGCTGGATGATGGACGATGGATGATGATGTCCTAAAATATTCAAATAGCTTAGAAACAAGGTTTATATATTAGATAATCAATTAATTTTTAGCTCTCTCAAACAGACTCATTCTCTCAAACCAAGATATTTGGTATTTGGTAAACCAAGAAGATTGGTGGCTGATGTCGCAGGTGCACGACGTCGCGACGATCGTCCACCCTCAAAATATGTAATGGGGGGTATGATATCTTGTAAATATAGGGAGACAAGGAATTCTTTGTCTCTTAGCAATGAAAAAATGGTGTGGGAGTCGCCACCTAGTATTTTGGTCACTAGGAACCCTAACTGGTCCCAGAGATCGGGCACGGGGACTGGTTGCGTAAAGGGAAGGTATTAGCACCCCAAATACGCCCTACCTAAGGTAAGCTGCTTTGTTTATTTGTCTGATAAAATTCAAGGTCCTGTTGTGTTTCCTAGTTGTTGGTCCGTCTATGGTTCAAGAAAAGTCCTCCTCAATAAGGAGGTCCTTATCTTATCGGGTAAAAACCTAACCGTTCTAACGTCTATGTATGTTGGTCCGTCTATGGTTCAAGAAAAGTCCTCCTCAATAAGGAGGTCCTTATCTTATCGGGTAAAACCTAACCGTTCTAACATCTATGCATGTTGGTCCGTCTATGGTTCAAGAAAAGTCCTCCTCAATAAGGAGGTCCTTATCTTATCGGGTAAAACCTAACCGTTCTAATATCTATGTAAAAAAACCATATTTTTAATATCAGGAACACGTTTTATGTATAAATTCGTAATCCCATATACTAAAATAAAACAAAAAGATTTTTTAGAATTTTTGAAATATTGGCCTAGTTCTCATGGCTTGAATAAACCGGTTATTAAAGCCAAAATGCATGCTAATACATATATTGTTTTGAAATTTCCTTTGTTGTGTGAAAATATGATGTTATAATATTTATATATATATATTGGAGAGACTAGGCCGTATTTTAAAACAAAAATGTTTTTAATTATGTATATTTTTTTTGATGTTTTGACACAAATCGGGTACTTTAATACTGGGTTGGTATCCTTACGGTATAAAAATACAATCAAATATTAATCCACTTTGATAAAAATATGCAGAAAAATCAACAATATTTTTAAAGATATTTAGGAAATTTTTGGAAAGCAAAAGAAATTTTTTTTTTTGAAAATCTTTGACGCTTTGACGAAAACCGGGTATTTTAATATCGGATTTGTATCTTTACAGTATAAAAATACAAACCGATATTAATCAAAAAATAATAATAAAATTACAGAAAATCACATATTTTGAAATAAATTTTGCAGAATTTTCTTAAATTTTTTTTTATATATATCTATATATAAATAATACAAAAAATAATAATATATAATATATAATATTACATGGGCTGGGCTGGTCTGGCCCATCCAACTGGGCCGGACTCAGCCCAAATGTGTTGGGCCGATCTCGGCCCAAAATGGACCGGGCCGATTTCGGCCCAAAAGAGAAAAACTAATGCTGCCTTCTGGACCAGGTCCGACCCAGAAGGCAGGGCTGGGCCAGGATCCGCGTGGCCCAGCAATCAAAACGGGTCGGGGGAATTATTTTCCCCCCACCCCTGCATGCAGAACGCTATTCATTCTGCATGCAGAGAAGGAAAAAACGCAAGAAGATGAAGGAGAAGAAAGGTTACCTGGCGCGGAAGGGGTGTGGCTTGCTGCGTTTCTGGCGGGGTTGTGGCGGAGGCCGGTGACTTCACGGACGGCGGCTCCAGGCGGCGCTGCGGCTGTTTCCAACGGTTCGGTTCGTTTTCTTCGTTCTTCCCTTTCTCTTTGTTTTCAGTTTGCTTTTCTTCTTTTGTTTTCGGTTTTGTCCCTCCTCTCTTTCTGTTCCTCTTCTCTTTTTTTCGGTTCCCTCCTCTCTTTCTTCTCTCTCCTTTTTTCTAACTCTTCCCCTCTCTCTCCTCCCTTTCGGTTTCTTTTCTTCTTCTTCCTCTCTGTTTCCCCCCCTTTTCCTCAGCGTTTTTGGGTCCTATTTATAGAGCCAAGGGTGTGGCTTTTTACTGCTCTCATGGGGAGCAGCTGGCCGGTCGGCCATTGGGCGCGACTGCCCAGGTTCGGCCCCCCCGGTTTTCTGGCAGGTGCGCGGCGGGTGGTCGGCCATTGTGTTCGGTCGGTGGGCTCCAGCGAGAAAGTGGCCGGCAAAATTCAAACAAAAGGCATCCCTTTTTCTTTTCTTCCCCGCTGCATGTTCGGGAGGAAGAAGAAAGAGGAACAGTGTCGTTCAAAACGACACCGTTCTGCTCTGTTTTTTTTTTTTGAATGCATGAAACGGCATCGTTTTGGAGAAAACGCGCCGTTTCATTTAAATGTGGCGCCAGAACGCGCCAAATTTCAAATCAGCCCTTAATCATCTTTTTTCGTTCAATTGCATCCCTGCCAATTTCGGTCTCCGCCCCTCTTGTTGGCCGCGTTTTTCACTTTAGTCATTGGCCTCTGATTTATGCAATTGAGCCTTTAATTGATAAAAAAACTTCCAATTTCTTCAATTAGGCCCCTGAATCAATTAATTCCAGCCCCTCCATTTACGCGTCTCTTCCAATTTGGTCCTTGGTTTCGGATTTCTTCAATTAAGTCCCTAATTGGCCCTTAAACTTCAATATTTATGCAATTAAGCCCCTGACTTGACCTAATAAATTCCTAAAAAATATATTTCGGCCCCAGAACTTAAATTTCTTCTAATTAAAGCCCAAATTGACTTAAAAAACAATTTTTCTTGCAATCAAATCCCCTATAAATTCATTAAAAAACCAATTAAGTCCATAAACATCCAAATTTGGGCTTTTCTCCTCAAATTTCAAATTTTCCTTCTCAACAGGGCTCTCCTCCTTCAAGAATATACTGTCAAAAATCCAATCTTTGTATTTTTAACCTCATTGACCCAATTTTCCGATCATTTTCTGAACGCTTTTGCCTCCTGTTATTTTTCTTAACCTCCTTTGGCCATATTTATATTTTATATATATATATTTTGTGGGGGACCCAAAAATGGGTTACAACAGCTGATACCTGTAAAAAATCATTTTTAGTAGATCTAAGAACTCTTGGATGTTTAAGTACGTATCTTTGTAAAGAGAGATTGCAATGATATTTTAGAGAGAGATGCTCTGAAAATATTTATGCAGTAGATAATGAAGATTTTTAATTCTTTATTTAGGTGGTTTAGGAGGTATTTATAGCCTTTGAACCTTATTATTTTATTGAAGTGGAGGGGTTAGAGATAGCATTAATGAGAAATGAAGCCTTTCATACATCTAAGGGTGTAGGAAGATGAATATCCTTGATTTTAGCATTTTATGTTAAAAGGTCATAAGAATAAACAAATGAAGCCTTATAGCCTAACATAGGTTCTATAATGATCTTCAAACCTATACCTATTTGGACTTAGCACAATGCAAAGCTCATAGGTGGTGGGTCTGACAGCTCACTGGAACCTTGTTCGTTTAGGCTCAGTGCGTAGCTGAACCTAAGGATGTTGGGCCAAATAGCTTGCCAGAACCATATTTATTTGGGCTTAACTCGTACCTGAATCTAAAGATGTTGGGTCCGCTAGACCCATGTCTATTTAGGTCTAGATCGTAGCTGAACCCAAGGACATTGGTTCTGACAACTTGCCAGACCCATGTCTTTTTAGGCTTAGTGGTTAGCTGAACTTAAGGATATTGAGTTTGACAGTTCATTAGAACTATGTCTGTTTGGGCTTCGTGCATAACTGAATTTAAGAATGTTATATCTGACAATTCGCTAAATCTTTACCCACTTGGGCCCTACTCTTAACCACATCCAAGAACGTTGGGCTTGGAAATGAACTAGATCCATGTCATTTGGGCTTGATATTTTTGTCAAGTCTAGGTATATTGGGCATAGACATAAGCCATGCTCATCTATCATTGAATTATCACCTTGTCTTGGGGCCTTTTAAATAATTTCTAAGGTTGAAAATTAATTTTTAAAAATATGTTGATTGAAAATTCACGAGAGATTAGAGGGATTTTTATTTTTTGTAACAACGAGGAGAAAGTTTTTAGTACTAGATGAAAACTATGTTTATACTTGATGGTACCAAAAAAACAAAGTCCAGCCTAAACATGCTGACCAAAAGAGTCCACACAAAATCAAAGTCCAAAAAAACAAAGTCCAGCTAGAGACCCACTTCATTAGTCTTCCATGCTCATGCTCCTCTCTGCAAATATTTTTCTCTCGCTTCTCATATTATCCTCCTACTCAATATATTTCTTTTCTTCTACGTTTAAGTATCGAAGGGTCCATTATTATGATGTAAGACTTATTTTAGCAGGTGAGCGTGAAAATCACCTTGTCAACCCACCAATTAATGATCAAATTCAATTCCTCATCAATCAAGACGACACAACTCTGAAAATACTAATCCACGACTGCAATTTTTACGACATGTTTGTTCAGTTATGTTATTGATGTTTTTGTTTTATATTTTTTTGCTATCTACACAGGTTATGATTAATTTAATGTGAAAAGAACTTTCACAAGTTACAATTACTAAAATTGAACGAGTCATCAATTATGAATGCGTGAGTTGCAATAATAAAAATATGTAAGATAATTTGGACTGCACATACGGGAGGCAATTAATCTTGTTTATCCATATTCTTCCATTCACATATTTCTTTGGGAGTTTTCAATGTTGCAAAATTCCATGCATGATTTTTATTAGAGCAATGGAAAAGTCAAAAGATTAGTATCACTCTGTCCAAGGTTCAGTTGTCATCGTGGTGCTCATGATGACTTAAAGATTCATGCTCTTTTCAATAAGTTTTTTTTTTTTTTTTAATTTACTTCAGAATTTTCCTTTTTCCATAATATCTATCTGAACATTATATATAATTGTTTTTGCTTTACACATCAATTTTGGATTTTGAAGAACTTTTGTAGAATGACTAATCATGAATTATGCTCTAAATGATATTCAGAAATGGAGCAGAGCTCCATGAACATGGATGGGAATTTTGTGGCTTGCCCTGTATATTCATTATTACACATTGATTTAATCCTTGATTTCATGACATTTCTCTCTTTATTTTTTAGAGAGATTCTTACAGATAACTTGGATTACAAGTAACGCAGATTTAGGAAACATGGAAGGAAGCATCATATTTCCAATCCAATTTAGGATATTGTTGTGTCCGGGAGGAAATAGGATTGCTTATATTTCCTATACAATTTCGGATTTTCCTTCGTTTATATATAAAGCAGATGCAGATGCCCTAATCCGTAGTTTCCTAGTTAGCGCTTTGTGCAAGTAAATTTTCTTGTGCTTTCTTTCTCTTTTCTGCTTACACAATCTCTTGTTTCTAGCCACCATGAAGATCCGGAGACAGAGTTTTGAACCAGATGGTTCTGGTAGCATTAAAATAGAAGCTGTTGATTTAGATGATTGGTGGGTTCTCTACAATTTGATTGTTCCTGGGGATGCTGTTATGGCTAATACTGTCAGGAAAGTTTCGAAAGACGGTCGTGTTAAAAAAGTTCGGGGCAGATTAAGCTGAAGCTGGAAATCAAAGTTGAGGCTGTAGATTATGATAAAGAAGCATCAGTCTTGCGAATTCGTGGAAAGAACGAGTTAGAGATTGATTTTGTGATGATTGGAGCGTTTCATAGTTTAGAACTTGAGCTGAATCAACCCTTTATTCTATTTAAGGAGCACTGGGATGCAGTGGCATTGGATGTGATGAACGAGGCTGCTTTTGATTCTGCTTCAGGTGCTGCCGATCTTTCTGTCGTTCTAATGCAAGAAGGATTAGCAAGTATCTTTCTTGTTCGGAGAAGTATTACTACCGCTTGTGCCCGGATAGAAGCTTCAATTCCTCGAGGAAAGAATGGGGTTACGGCATCGAATAAGTTCTTCGAGCATGTGCTGAAGGCTTTTGTGAAACATGTTGATTTTAATGTGGTTAGGTGTGCTGTGATTGCAAGTCCTGGGGATATTAAAGATCAGTTTTATCGTTACTTATTGTTGGAGGCAAAGAGGAGATTAGAGTTGAAGTTGATTATCAAGAACAAGTCACGGTTTGTTCTTGCGCAGACAATCTCTGGAAACAAGCATGCTTTGGAAGATGTTCTTGGTGCTCCGAATGTCATGAACTTGATTAAAGACACTAAAGCAGCACAAGAGATCCGAGACCTCAAAGATTTCTCTGACATGCTTTTGAATGATTCTGCTCGAGTATGCTATGGGCCGAAGCACGTTGAGGTTGCACAAGAAGAATATATGGCTATACAAACACTTCTCATCACAGATGATCTTTTCAGGAATAATGCTGATATACCGACGAGGCGAAAGTTTGCCCATCTAGTTAAATCAGTGAAGGATTCAGGGGGGACTGTTCATAGATTTTCATCAATGCACGTTTCAGGAGAGCAGTTGGCAATGTATTCCAGCATCGCTGCGGTTCTTCGATTTCCTCTGCCGGACCTTGAACATATTGAGGTGTAATGAACAAAGGTTGAGTTTCTTTGGCTTTAAATTGTATCATTCATATCTGTCCAGTTACTCAATTAGGCAAATGGTTAATGATCTCAAAATTGCACCCCTATTTTTAAAAAAATTAATCATTCTTTTTCTGATATCTTCTTATTTTCTTCAACATCTTTCTGGTAAGTACTGGGATGAGAATCCATGCTAGTTCTAAGCAAAACACAAGCTTGAGACTGCTCCATTGCTGATAAGTTGTTTCATGTTATAGTGCTCGCATCATACATGGCGTGGCGAAGTTAGAAACAGAGGAAGCAAATGTTTCCACAACCAGCAATGAAAAGTGATACCGGATGTTAGAGGAGACACCCTTCGATGAGACAACGAGGTATATAGGCTTGTTAGTATTTCGAAGTATAATCCTATTTGATTGAGATGGTAACTAGCACTCTATCCATGCTACGTTCCAAGTAGGATCTCAGATTAATTTTTAATACAAGAAAAGAAGCATATTTGTCTTATGAATGTATTTTTGAGTATTCTGATTTTTTTAATTAAAAAATAAAATGATATTTTTATATTTAACAAAATAAATTAAAAAACACAAGAAATTATAAATATAAAAAGAATTATCAACGATAATTAAATAATCAAATGGGAAGCTAACTTTTCAAATAAATAGAATGTTCTATTAGTACATCTCTACAAACCTACATAATATATAACATAATATCATATTAATTCATTAAAAGTTTTAATTTATTGAATAGAATGTTTTATAACTTCTCCGCAAACCTATATAATATATAATAATTTAATTTACTATTTTATTTAACATCCTTATATACAATATTATATATTTTCTTGAAGAATTATATTTCAAAAGCTATTAGTAATGCACCTTCCATCGACCAATTATTATAAGAATCCAAATCGAAAGTAATGTAAGGAAAATATGTTAAAACATTTCGGGGTCGGGGAAGTTCTTCTGTAATGAAAATTTGTCTTGAATGAAGCTATTAACAAAGGAGAGGTTCTGATGAATCACAGGTAGTGCATTTACTTAAAATGCCCATGGATTGGATACACGGGTTGAGAGAAAGACACCTCTTCATGAAAACTCAACAAAAATTAAAACCAGTGGAAAAGAGTGCTAGCAAGATGATATACCCAACTTTCATGGCATATACATAGTTTTAGTAAGATGTTAGACTAAATTCCTTTAGGCTCGGCTACATATTAGGCTTAAATGCTTAGGGGTCTGACAAGATGTTAGACTCAATTCCCTTTGGCTCGGCTACATGCCAGACCCAAATGCTTGGGAGTCCGGCAGGATGCTCGACCTAACTCCCTTGGACTTGGCTATGCGTTGGGCCCAAATGTTTATGGGTTTGACAAGATGTTAGATCCAACTCTCTTGAGCTTGGCTACACGCTAGATCTAGATACCCTTAGACCTAGAGGGATGCTAGACTCAACATCCTTGAATCTATGATCATCCTAGAACCTAACATATAATAAGGGAACCTAAGGTTATCATCTCTCTACACCCTAACGGTATAAAAGTCCTCTATGATGGTGTTTGGTTACTGCTATGTTATAGAAGGGGCATAGACAATGAAGACATAAATATGTTTAGTTAAAGAGACAAATAGATATATAAAAATAAATATTTCTCTGGAACAGTTTTAAAGTGAATTTATGTACTTTCAAATAAGAGGTACATAGCAAACATGTTTTAAAGACAATATTTATTATTTTTTTATTCCTAAACATCCTTGTAAAAAACTTTTAATTCTAAAATTGTTTAAGTAAGACTTGTAAGGATAAAAATGGTTATTATCATAGTTTTAAAATCCAATTCGATGTTGATCCAGGGTATAGCCCTGATCACTAGTCGAGGCCTGGGTCAAGGATTGGGTTGACCCAAGTTAACGTAAAAATAAAAATAGTTATTATCATAGTTTTAAAACTCGATTTAAGGATCAACTCGAGGCAAGGTCGAGTCACGAGTGAGGTTAACCATTGACCCGGATCAGCATAAAAACAAAAATAATTATTATCATAGTTTTAAAACTGACTTAGGGGTTAACCCGGTATAAGGTCCGGGTCATGTGTCAGGAGGATCAAAATAAAATAAAAATTGTTATTATCATAATTTTAAAACTTAATATGAGACTCAACCAGGGGCAAGGTCCGAGGCACATATCAGGAGGGTCAACTTGGGGCAAAGCCTGAGGCATGAGTTAGGGGGTCAATGTAAGGATAAAATTTGTTATTATCATAGTTTTAAAATCCAATTTAGGAGTCAACCAGGGCAAGGATCGAGGCACGGGTTGGGGGGGGTCAACCAAATTAATGTAAGGATAAAATGTGTTATTATCATAGTTTTAAAACCCAACTCGGAGGTCAACCAGAGCAAGACCTAGGTCAAAGGTTGGAAGAGTCAACACGAGTTGACCGAGTCAAGGTATGAATAAAAGTGATTATTATTATGGTTTTAAAACTTGACCCGAGAGTCGACCAGAGGTGAGGTTCGAGTCACGATACAGGAGGGTCAACTCGGCTAACCCAAATTGTTTTTTTTTTTAAATAATCATAGCAACCTTGTTTTGACCAATTGTTTTTCAAAAAATTCAATGGGTTTTTTATCCATATTTTATCCTAGGTTGACTTGGGTTTTTGACCGGATCAGGTCGAGTTAATCCTTCCTGTATTTTTTCCTTAAACTAGGATAAAAAATATTAAGGGTGAAATAGACTTTTTCATATTTTTTTTTTTATCTTGTTCACAAACAAATAGAATCAAAGACAATCACTTTGTCTTGTATATCACTACCAAACAAAATTTTATCCCCATATCTTTTTTTGTCATGTTTTCACTATTTTTATTTCTTCTATTCCACGATC